>NC_061851.1:36137909-36140409 GCF_019202785.1 Penaeus chinensis | reverse complement strand
TTTACACTGGAATATATGATGGTCTGGGGAGTAAATTCAACTACTATCAGACATTGCTGTGACTCAAACTCAAAATCAAGAATCATGACAAGAGTTGTACATCAACCATTTATTTTCCATCCAAAACATCTTTTTCTGAGTAAGATAGATATTTAAGGGTCAATTATAAAGAGAAATGCAGTTAATATCAGAATAACAATTAATTAAAAAAAGTGAACATATGAGGTACAGACAAGAACAATAGACTGGCTAATAAAAGAAAATGAAAAAATGTAAAAACAATAGAGCATGTCAATGTATTAAGAATAAATGGAAAGAAAACAATGAAAAAAAGTCTATACTGATTTATGATATGGTTAGAAAGTTTTTCCTTATTGATAATGATAGTGCAAATCTAACTTTACCTAATGCTTGACAGAATGCTAGAAATATATTATAAAAAATAAAGACTGATGTATCAACTGTACTAACTGCATTAGTCATTGAGACATAATGACAACCTGAAAATATTCCCAAAAGAATTGTTTAAAACAGCTGTATCTTTTTAAAAATTGGAATAACAGTAACACATATGCTAAAGTTAAATTTAGGTGTTGGTTAAGATTAAGCTAAGTGGCTGGCTCATAGGCTGCAGAAATGGGGATCTGACCATGTCACTCCCCATAAGGTTAATAAGTTATGAAATGAGGAGATTAACCTGAGTCTAAGCTAAGACACATCTCACCTATAGTGATGCAGATGCTAGATGATGCAAGTCTACAAATTATAGACCTCTTGTAAGCCTCACAGATGACTGATTATTAAATAAGGAACCAGAATGTGGGTGGTGGAGGTTTGCTAACTTCAGCTGGAGCGCTAAAGGCAATTCACCAGAGAAAAGTCATAAATGAGAAGTAACTTTGAATTAGTTAGTCTGTCTATCGTGTGTCTCGCTTCCTCTCAATTTCTTTATTATAATGGCACTACGGCTCCAAGGCAAGATGCTTCCATAAGTAAGTCTGGTCGGCATGATACATATGCAATACTTTATTACCGTAATGATTAGGCACTGTCAACATATATTGCAAGGTCACTAAAAAACTCTCTATACAAAATAATGGTAAATAATGAATAAAAAACACGTGTGACATATTCCGTTACCTCGCATTTTAACCCGCACGAATTACGTGGTTTAACATACATGTATTTCAAACATCATGACTTACCCGGACCGATGGGCTCCATGGTACACTTTCCTGCCAAATAAAAGGAGAGAAAGAGAGTAGGTGTCAAGTGTTTCCGTAAATTGCTTATAAGCGATCAGCTGACGCAATGTAAACATGTACGTAAATTGACCGGAGTTCAAGTTCGCGATTTCCTATTTTATGTTCCTTTCCAAGTGAAACGTTAAAGGCTAATGTATGTTTTTTTAATAAAGCATGATGAAGGTATGTAGCGGCTCTTCTTCTACTTTGTTCCTGAATTTGAAGGTTATGTGTTAACGATAATGCAATGTCGAAATTAAATACTTCAAAACCCTCATTTGAGATAGGAGGCAATTGTTAAATATAACAAAAGTCATTTATATATTTGTTTCATATATGATAATCAAATACAACAGTTATATTTAAGGTATTACATCGAAGTATCTTGGAACTGAAAAAATGAGTGAAGAGTCTTCTCCCAAAATACCGAAAGCAAAATAAGTATCAAATGCTTCACCAGCCAAGGATCTGTCACCTAGTGTTGTGTTAACCGCCGAGGAGAGAGGGTGTGATCGGCTTTTCTCTCCCATGTATCTAACACTGTTCTCGCCAAAAATCACTTCCTCTTTAACATAAATATCAATAATGAGAAGGCATTAGATTACATTTATAGTTGAAATAATGGAAACAATCATGGCAAGAACCCTCCGTGAGAAAACGGTAGTGATACTGTTGTGTTTTGTTGGTTTGGTTATTGCCAACAAATATCCTGTCACAGAGAAAGGTATGTTGAGCACATAGTTTTTAGATACATAATTTTGTGTATGTGTATGTTTGTTGATTGTAATGTTTGCGAATAAACGCGATTTTCTCCAAAGACAAGCGAACGGGACGCGTGAAGGTTCTTCTAGAAACTTCCTGTGTCAAGGTTGTGATGTGCTGAGGATGGAATCGTGTCTCCTTATTAAAGACACGTCTGGTGGTTAAAACGCCTATTATCTTAGGTCGAACAGCTTTAAAAAAAAGGGGCTCTTGCGAAGGCGTAGAAGGGGGTGATCGAGAATGTATCCCGGACGAAGGTCACACGAGCGAGCTTTATTTCAGCTTCTTTTCCTCGGGGAGACGGAATTGAGTGAGCATCGTCTGCAATCTGAATAGTTCTAATCTGTTTGTTTGACGATAAGACGTGGCCGTGTGGGTACCCTGTTGATTTTATCGGCTTGAGCCAAGGGTCAGGGATTGGATTGTATTGTTTTGTGCCAGGTGAGTTCATGGGTGTTTGCAATGGTAATTTTTAACGGTTGTAGTTCTTTACT
>NC_061851.1:36115409-36127909 GCF_019202785.1 Penaeus chinensis | reverse complement strand
ACACACACCACACACACACACCACACACACACACACCACACACACACACACCACACACACACACCACACACACACACACCACACACACACACCACACACACACCACACACACACACCACACACACACACACACACACACACACACACACACACACACACACACACACACACACACACACACACACACACACACACACACAGACACACACACACACACACACACACACCACAGACACACACACACACACACACACACACACACACACACACACACACACACACACACACACACCATACACACACACACACACACACGCACGCGCCCGTGTGAACTATATATAATATATGTAATATGTACATATACATATACATACATAAATACATACATACATACATATATATATACATATACATGCACATACACATATATATGTATATATATATATATATGTGTGTGTGTGTGTGTGTGTAGTATATATATGTGTGTGTATGCGCATTTATGCATAAACATATTCATATTCATATTCATAATCATGTATTTACATATACATGGGCCTACATATATACATATATACTTATACCTAGACTTAGATATAAATGCTTATATATACATAGACATATATGTTTATAAGCCTATATATACATATACATAAACATGCAGAAATGCAAATACACAAATGTTATGCGTGTGTATGTTTTTATTTTTTGTTTATCTACGTATGTATATATGTATTATTATGCAGGTATACCGTCGAATTTGCAGGAGAAATTTCAAATGTTATATTCTCCTTTTAGATAGACTATGATGTAAGAATTTTTAACAGATCATGAAGGGTAAAATGAGTGATGTGAAGACGGCTCGTCGAAATCTTTTGGCTCTGCCCCCGCACTCTCCACGTGGAGCGTCCTAACGTGGCATTATGCCAGCCTTGTCTCGGGTCTACGCTCCCTCTCACCCCCTTCCTTACCTGCGTCCACCTCGTCACTCCGCGCCCCGGAAGGGTCGCTCGACGATGCTCCGACCTTCGGAATGCACCGAGAGCTAATATTGAGGTTAATTAGTTGGGTGTTCCGCTTGGCATAGGTTCACGTGTATTCCCGATCATCGTAGGTGGAACAAGAGAAATTATGAAAGTGGAAATGATCACTTGCAAAGCCGCGGGAGGTCTGGCATAGGTGGCGGAGGGCCCCTCCATGGGGAGACGAGCGACACTAGGTCTTGTCTGGTGGTGGCACCTGCTGTTTACCCCCTCGCAGCGCCTTGCCTCGTGATGCGGGGGGCACGAGGGGAGGTGAAGGGGGGAGGGGGAAGTAGGGGAAGCATTTGCCTTCCGGAGAAGAGAGGGAATGAGATTAGCGATTGGGGAAGGAGGTGACGAGAGATGAAGGAGCAGGCAAAGGTGAGGGAGGAGGAACTCGAGGGGAAGGAAGTGACTGGCAGGTAATTGGATGTACAAGGTGAGATAGGAGATTGAGTGTGTAAAGGGAGATGGCACCTTGCACAGAATAGAATTAGAATGGAGAGAAAGGGCAAGAGAAGTGGAGAAAACGCAGGAAAAGGTTAGAATGATGGAAATGCAGGATACATTACAAAAATAAAGAAATGGGAGGGGAGAAAAGGCAAGGGATGAAATTAATGAACAGAGAAGTAGGCAAATAGAAATAAGAGATCAGTGAGAAGTTGCATTATCGAGATCAAGGATTCTCAAAGTGTTCGAGACCAGGGGTCAGTGTGACCATCCAAGGGTCGATGAATAGCCAGGAGGTCACTGATTGTTTACTCGGGATCGAAGAGACTATTCAAGCCTCCAGTTTTGAATTATTGAAAGTAATTTGTAAGTCTGAAGACCATTAGAATTAGTTTGTAATATTTTAATTCATTTAATTCCTGTCTGCACCCCGTTCTGCGCGAGCGAGTGTAGCAGTACACTCTCAGCTCAGTCCTCAGTGTTGTCTGGGAGCAAGATTATTGTGACTTGATATAGAAAATTGTGTGTAGTAGACATAACGACTGCTGTTTCCGTTTCATCATGCTGTATTTCAAATACTATTACTACTAGTAGTAATGGTACAAATGCATTTTTTTTCTAATTGAAGTAAAAGCTAGGGGGTCGATAGATTTTTTTAACTAGGGATCGACAAGTTAAAAAGTTTGAGAATTCCCGATCTAGGTTCACAACAGTAAAGGATCTGGCGACTGAGTGAAGAGAAGAGAGACAGGAAGCAAGGAGACAAGGAGGAGGAGAGGATGAGAAGAAGGCGAGAGGCGGATGAGAGCAGACGGGCCTCTTCCCCCTAGGTGGCATGCCGCTGTTTCCGGGTGTTGTTGTGGCGTCTTGGCAGACTCGTTGCCGGAGAGGTTGCGAGGAAAGTTTCCCCGTGATTTTGTTTGCAAGGGCGTTGCGGGCGGGATTCCCCCCCCCCCCCCCGCCCCCTTTTCGGCTCTCGGAATTCGGGAAAAGATGGTGTGTTTAATGCCGCGTTGAGGTTTGAACGGGTTGCGTTGGCCGCTGTCGTGTTGCAATCGCTACAGTCACTGAAGCTTGTAGTGGTGCGAAATAGTTAAATGATTTTTTTTTTTTGCAGCTTTCCCTCCCTTCCATCCGTTTTCTTCTTCCTTTCGTCTCCGGTAGTGTTCATCGTTCTTTATCTCCATTTAACTCCCCCTTCTCTCTCTCATTCCAAGGTAAAGCATGACTCGTAAGTCCGAACTCCTTGTCGCTCGAAAGGAATTCGATAAAAATGTCCTTTTTTTCTTTTGCCTTTTTTTTCAATATCCGTTTTGGCAAAAGGGAAGGCAGGGCAGGGCGCCTCTGCTGCAGCCACAGGTGTTAGAAGTTGCTTCGTCGCGTAAATTGTTTGATGTATTTTGATGGATTTCCTCTTTGCAAGACTCTTGGCCAACCCTCCCTAATGGAGTTGCTGGAGCTGGAGCCAAAGCCTTTAATCTTGTCGCGGATGTAGTTTCGTAAGCAGATCGGAAACCGGAATAGGTCCTCCGCAGCGAGGCGATAGTCCTCTGTCTTTCCGTCAATTATTTTTTGCTTTCTTTCCTTATATGAAACAGCAATATTGCCACTCCAAAGACAGATTAGTTCGAGCGGAAGAGCGCCGCCGCCCTGGTCGGGCAGATAGAATCGCAGCGTCGTGGCAACAGACAAGATCTAAATCACGTGACCAGCCAGCGCTCGTGGCGCAGCGAGGGCGGCGCAGCGCTTGTGTTTCCGCCTCGAGAACCTTCTCGCGCCTTTCACGCCACTCGGGTTGAGCGATGGCTAGCCGTCAATTGTATGCTGCAGAAGAGACACCGGTGCTTTGGTAGCACTTTTCTCACATGTCGCGAGGAGAGGGGTGGAACAGGGAATCAAGTGGATTTTGAGTATTAATTGATATATGTGTGTGTGTGTGTTTGTGTGTGTGTGTGTGTGTGTGTGTGTGTGTGTGTGTGTGTGTGTGTATGTATGTATGTGTATATATATGTGTATATGTATGTGTATGTATGTATATATATATATATATATATATATATATGTATATGTATGTGTATATATATGTATATGGATGTGTGTATATATATGTATATGGATGTGTGT
This sequence comes from Penaeus chinensis, assembly GCF_019202785.1. NCBI lineage: Eukaryota > Metazoa > Arthropoda > Malacostraca > Decapoda > Penaeidae > Penaeus > Penaeus chinensis. Next base: position 36,124,316 of record NC_061851.1, on the reverse strand, counting down.
GTATGTAAATATATGTATGTGTATATATATGTATATATATATATGTATATGTATGTGTATATATATGTATATGGATGTGTGTATATATATATATATATATATATATATATATATATGTATATGTATGTGTGTGTGTATATATATATATATATATATATATATATATATATGTATATGTATGTGTGTATATATATATATGTATATGTATGTGTGTATATATATATATGTATATGTATGTGTGTATATATATATATGTATATGTATGTGTGTATATGTGTATATGTATGTGTATGTATATATATGTATATGGATGTGTGTATATATATGTATATGCATGTGTATATATATGTATATGTATGTGTATGTATATATGTATATGTATGTGTAGTATAATATGTATATGTATGTGTGTATGTAATATGTAATATGTAATGTATATATGTATTATATGTATATGTATGTGTATGTAATATATATGTATGTGTATTATTGTATATATGATATGTATAATTGATATGTATGTGTATTATATATATGTATATGTATGTGTATGTATATTGTAATTATGTGTATGTATATATATGTATATGTATGTATATATGTATATATATGTATATATATGATTGTATGATATATTTATATATTAATAATGTATTATACATTAAATATGTATGGAAATGTATGTAAGTAATGCTATTGTATAGTAGATTATAGATTTAGCAATAAGTTATATATTTAGGATATAGTTTAATACGTACCATAATTTACATACATTAAATTCATCAGTATGGAGCACAGTTGCAAAGACATCTATTGGTTAGGTAATTTCAAGATGTTAGCAAAGACAGTTTGATTTTTTAGGATATAAGATTTAACAGGTAACCCAAAACTCATGTTATTTTTTCCTGTTTATATTTAAGAATTAGAAATCGACGAGGTATGGAATGAAGACAGATAATGACTCGGGTAATCGAGCCTCATTCATATTGCTCTAGTTTTTTAGAGCATCCGCAAAATAAACAAACAAAAAAAGGAGTGACCCTAATGCGAAGCGTAGGATTTCAATCGATAGTCATTATAAAGCTTAGGGACTGATAAGAGACATATTATCGCAAAAGAAAAGGAGGCAGAAGGCTGAAAGGCTATCGATAAGGGCCCCCCGTCCCTCGTGGAGGAAAAGGCACGCTCATAAATGTTCATCTGCTGCTGTACCCAAGGGCATCGGTCCATTGTCTCGGTGCCATTGTCGGTTCGTCGAGCTCCTCCGCTTGGGCTGTGGTTGGTTAGCGCGGGCGGGGGGGGGGGGGGTAAGTCCGCAGGTGGGTGTTTAAATTTTGTTTTTAATTAGTTCTTTACACAGTATACATACACATATATATAATATCGTCATTGTCAATGTTGTTATTATTATATATTATCATTATTATTATTGTTATTTATTTATTATTTGTTTTCTTTGTGTGTGTGTGCGTGCGTTCGTTCGTGCGTGCGTGCGTGTGTGCGTACGTGCGCGCGCGCTGGCGGGCATGTGTGCGTGCGTGTGTGCGTGTGTAGTTATATAGGTGAAGGTGGAATGCAAATGTATGAGAACATGAGAGATTTATGAATTTTAAATGGATAAAGCCTTGTAACCCACATGATGAGGAAAGAAATTAAAGGGGTAGGGCATTGCAGGGAATCCAAGGAAAGTCTTTTTTGATGTTGGTAATTCCATTTGTGTGTGAGACCGTCACTTACTGTTCCCTATTTTTTCTCTTGTTGCTACACGGAGACAAATATTTGTTCCCGATATTTAGAATCCTCTCATGCGAAATACTTAATTATCACGGTCAGTGTTGCGACGCAGTAATTTTGGGCCGAGAGAATGTGAAACGCATTGTGATGAAGGTTGTTTTGTCGTCCTGTGAAGAAATCGAGCGTCCACGCCGCGTTGTGAATGGGCAACGACGCCTCACGACCTTCGCTGCCGGGTCGTTCTTGGTCTCGGCGAGGAAAGAGGCGGGTGCTTGATGGCCTGTCCCTGGCACTTACTCTTCCGCGACATTCATAACGCGTCCTGGCGAAGGTTGGGGGCAGGGGAGGAAGGGGTGTGGGTAGGAGGGAAGGGGAAGGAAGGGGATACAGAGGATAAGAGGAGGTAAGAAAGGGGAGGGAGGGGGTAGGAAGGGAAAGGGGAAAAGGGGAGGGGGTAGGAGGGTTAAAGAGAAAAGAGGAGGGATAAACAGAAAAGGGGAGGTAGGGAGATACAGGGATAAGAGGGTAAGATCCCGGCTGATGAGGGTCAGAAGGCGAGTTTTACGTAGAAGGTCAAAGTTAACTGGATTTTCCCCCTCTTGCTCGTAATGCAGATGAAGGTATTTAGCAAGGTAGGTGCGGGGAGACAAAGGTAAACAGCATCTGGCGGCAACTCAAGTATGCATCTGAGGTTGCCTTAGCATTGCATCCTTTATCCCCTTTCTAAAGTAGCTAATTTATTGGTGCTGTCTTGGAGATAAAGGGAAATTCCACAGAGGGAAGGTCCGTGCCATTCCCGTGTTCCGATTTTCAAGATACATGTTGCATTGACCAAAATCGTCGTCGCTTGTTAGTGATTATATGTCTTCCCATCTGTGTCTGTCAACACACAAACACACATACCATACATATATATATATATATATATATATATATATATATATATATATATATGCATATATGCATATATGCATATATATATATTTATATTATATTTATATTTATATATATATGCATATATATATTTATATTATATATATGCATATATATATTTATATTTATATATATTTATATTTATATATATATATATATATATATATATATATATATATATATATATATGCATATATATAGTATATATATACATGAATAATATATATATATATTTATATATATTTATTTATATATATATATATATATATGTAAGTATGTATATGTGTGCGTGTGTGTGTGTAAAATATATATATATATATATATATATATATATATATATATATTCATATATTTATATTATATATATTAATTAATTAATGTATTTATCTATTTACTATTATGTTTTGTATACATCGATTACGTATGTTTATGACATTTATCTAATTAATAAAGTTGTTTCACCTGCTACTGGCATTGTTACAAGGATGTGATAGCCAATTGTTGTCTTAGCACGGAAAGTGTGGTTATTTTTAGTATCTTATTGTTATGAGTTTTCTTTCCGAGAAATTTCGCCTTACGAACGCGAATTTTTCCTTCTTGCGAGACGCATTCTGAATTCTGCAGATCCTTTACCTGCTCCCTCGAGCCTTCAACAGCTTCCCTAACATTGTCAGCAGCCTTGATTGAATCATATTATCGATTTGCATACATCACTGTCTCTGATGTGATAGAGCGAAGAATGTATAGATTTTTTTTTATTGATTTCTTATATATTTTTAAGGGTTTGTGAGTTATTTTTGTTTTAAGTTCAACATACTCTTACGGCCTGCGACGGTATCGTCTCTTTTATGGCTTCGTCCGCTAAATTACGTATGCATCGTCTGGTGTGCTGTTGTTTTGCTTGCGTCCCGGCAAAGTGCCTGCTTTCAGCCCTTCACCTCTGCCCCACTTTCTCGCATCGATAAAAAGACGGGATTTGCAGCGCGGCGAGGATACAAAGCCCGGGAGAACGATAGGACGGGAATAATCGGGTTGTCAGGTTACGTGGTCTTCTCGGTGCAGCGACAGGGGATTCATTTGCGCGGCTGATGTACACAGGCACGCACGCTTTGGAATACCTTACGTGTGTTGCTATAGATCATTACACTTTTGTACGCGCTCTATTTGTGTCTCTACATGCATACACGAGCGCGCTCACGTCCGCACGCACGCACACATCCACACGCACGCACACACACGCATACGCACACACGCACGCAGGCACACACACACACACACACACACACACACACACACACACACACACACACACACACACACACACACACACACACACACACACACACATACACACACACACACACACACTCGCACATACAGAGAGAGAGAGAGAGAAAGAGAGAGAGAAAGATAGAGAGAGAGAGAAAGAAAGAAAGAAAGAAGGAGGGAAAGAGAGAAAGAGACAGAGAAAGAGAAAGAGAAAGAGAAAGAGAAAGAACAGTCTACACACCGAAATGCATCCACCTTGGCCTGAGGAGGAATCGAGTCTGGTTTGTCACGGTCGAGTATTTCCCTTAAAGTTTTGACTTCTCTGCGCAGAGTTTCTGTTTATGTTCATCCACAGTCTGCAATATTCGAAACCTGAAATTAAGATGAATAAAATATAAGTAACATGTTCCTGATGTTCCATTGTTATAACCTAATTTGAATTGTAAATTATGTTTTGCAACAGAATTTTCTTAGAATATTTAATAATAACACAGGTAAGTTAAAGATACAGCCAGTTTCTCCTTAGGGAAAAGGAGACCTTGTACCGCTGTTTCTATTTTTATATACTTAAACTAGCCTTGAGTTTTAGTGCGGTTTTATTTTCCTGTGTTTCTTTATCAGATTTGTCGTTCAGTGGTAGATACTAAAACCGTTAATTCCGATTTTCAAAGGATCGGAAAACCGTTGCTCGTTGATCTCGCCTCTGCACGATAGCCTAACACTGCTGTTCCTGCCAAGCCACTGATCCAGCAAGCATGGTTCGCCTCCGTTTGAGTTTACGTAACTAACCGCGGGTCTGAGGAGAGAACGGGTCTTGTTGGACGCACCTCGGGCGCGGCGGCGTAGACAGGGTGGAAGCAGAGCGTGAATCTTCCTTTGCTGACGGTGTGTGTGTGTGTGTGGGGGGGGGGGGGGCGTCTGTGTTTTGAAGGTTACCGGTTTATTATCGCTTTATTTTTGTTTTAGTATTAGTATTGTTATTGTTATTGTTGTTGTTGTTATTGTTATTGTTATTGTTATTCGTGTCATTGTTATTGTTATTGTTATCAGTAGTAGTAGTAGTAGTGGTAGTATTATCATCATTTACTTAGCATAGAATCTATTTTAGATCTGTGTATTTGTTTTTCACTATATATTTTTTAGCGCGAAATAGAATGAACGCGTATGATAGTTGTCCTTGTGCATTGCTACACCCTTAAAGCAAATGATTGCCAGGCTACTTGTGTCGTTATCCAAAGAATGCAAGATCTTTGCCAAGGGAAGAATGCTGGTGATCTATCCGGCAAGATTTACAAAAAGTGCTCCAAGTTGCATTTTGTTTAGAGGCGAAAGTTAAAGGTTGGCACCTTTTTATCCCCGGCGGCTAAATATACGCGGTGTATATCGGAGCTTGGCTTGTTCGTTGTTGTCCGGTAATCTGCAGGCAGCGCTGCGTCAACATTTTCATTTCACTCCGCTTTCATGAACACATTTTCCGTTCATTAGTTCTTTTCTTCTGTCCTTTTTTATCAAGCTGCTTCCCCGCAGATCAGAAGCACGTCAGTCTCGCCGGAATGCCATTCATTGCCGATGAGCTGATCGGTTTGGAGATGGCCGCCGCTCCTCCACGTTGGCAGGATGCAGTGCACGGGCTGGGCACGTGAGGGGAGGCGGGCAGGGGGTGTGGGGCGAGGGGATGTTGTCCTGCCACCTGGGACGCACTAGTCCTAGCCAGTGGATCTCCTCCAACTCTTGTCTCCTGTTCCTCGTCCTCTTTTCTGTTTCCTTTCTTCTCCTCTTCTTCCTCATCAGAAGTAATCATCGTCATTTTTAGCGTCATGTTCATCCTTAACTTGATGTCATCATTATCATCATTTTTGATTTTATGTTCACCTTAATATTCTCAACTTAATGTCATCATCATCATCATCATCATCATTATTTTTGTTTCATATTCATCTTAGTATCTTAATATCATCCTCACCATATCCTCAACTGAGTGCCATCACCGCTATTATAATTGCAACTTCACCTTCCTCTCTAGTTTAATCTCCTTACCCTCTCCTTCATTTTTAACTTCATCATATCGTCATAATTGTTTTTTTATGTTCATGTTCTTGTCATTATGGTGATTGTGATAATGATAAGGTCTATACTCGACTATCATCATTATCAGCTATCACTGCTACTACTGTTTTTACAATTTTATTATCCCGCCGCCTTCTTTCATAGGGAATTAAGACAGTACACTCCCTCTCTCTCTCTCTCTCTCCCTCTCTCTCTCTCTCTCTCTCTCTCTCTCTCTCTCTCTCTCTCTCTCTCTCTCTCTCTCTCTCTCTCTCTCTCTCTCTCTCTCTCTCTCTCTCGTTCAAACCTACCATGCCATTTTCGGTTTCGTTCTCACACCATCGTTGGGTGTGGCAGAAGCACGGAAAACAGCAGTTTAATTAAAAGTGAAAAATAATTAGGCTCCTCATTTCCCCCTTTCCAAGCACTTTCTCACTCGAGGGTTCGCCAGGAAAACACGCTGGGCTGGTGACTACGCATGGTCGATGATTATTTTGCATTGCATTATTTCCTCTGTCTTATTTTAGTAGCGTAGTAGGGGTTTCCACCATTAGTTAATAGTATAGAACTTAAAGTTAACAAACAAGTATGAGAGAACATTGTATAGATACACGTGACCAGTAGGCCTAGCCAAATACAATAATCCCCATGCCACGTGCAGCCGGGGCTCTTGGGGAGGGGGGGGGGGGGCTATTGGGGAAGGAATAGTAGTGGCAGAAAGAGTGGAGGGGGGGGGGGGGTTGTCCCTTCTTGGGGCCGGCTCGGTCACTCGCTTGCTCGTGTGTCGTCGGCAGTGGTCACGTGTGATTGTGTGTGCGTGTATCTGGACTCTCCGGGAGGCGTACTAGTGTGGGAACGTCCCGTGGCAGTGGCGATACTTGAGCGTAGGGCGCTAGCGATGGCGTTGCTCTTTCACAGTTTATTGGTGCATTTTGCGTTATTAAGTGGCGTGACTTGTTTCGGATTCAGTGGTTATGGTGTGTATCCCTCGTGACTCGTGGGGTCTTGAAATCAGAAATTAAGTTATAAGGATTATGTAATTTACAGTGACATCTGTGATATTTTTCGCTTTGGTCAGTGACAGTGGTGGTTACATAGGAAATTATCTGATTTCTTTTTATGAAAGCGACTGGGCGAAACAAAGGTCATATTTATAATACAGTGGTCATGCCAAAAAAAAAAAAAAAAAAAAAAAAAAAAAAACTTTGTCGAGTAGTTGGGAATTTGTGTCGTCGCTCAAGGCGGAGTTACATCTGTTCAAAAGTGACTTTCGCAGATGCCACATACTCATTTCATGTCAACACACAAATATTTTCACTCTACCTCGCTTCATTCATTCACCCACTTACACACTCACGCTCTCACTCATTCAATTACTGCGCAGTCCAGTCATCCAGATAGACATCATTTGACATTTGTCAGCAGAGGGCAGAAATGAACTGCACAACCCGTATGCAAGAATATTCTGCATTATTTTATTGTGATTTCTACTGTCACTTAAATTTGATCATTCTGCGTGATAGGAAAATACGAATATATTGACATTAGAAGTAATAATGGCCGTAAACTGTCAGTAAACTGTCAGCAATGGTCATAGTGATTATAGTATTAACGACTATTATCACAGGCAGAGTGAAATATTAGGGATCCTGAAACGCAAAACTTCTAGATTTTTTTTTTTCTTGAGTTTTAAACTTAGTGCGCATGTGATTTGATTTGATTCTTGCCACGGAAGATGTTTCTTGAAATGTTAAAAAAAATAATTGAAGCAAAGAAATAACCAGATTGACTGAATTTGGATATTCATGGAGCCAGAATGTGAGAGCTTGATGTCGAATGGTATTAAAAAGAAACGAAATTGAAAAGAAAAAAACGGCTTGCCATTTCGGGCCAATTCAATTTTACTGCTGCAGGAACCTTGACATATGTTTCACTCGGCCTCATGATGATATGTGATGACAAGACATATGTAGTTGCATTCATTGTATTAATTGTTTCCGGTATCTTTCCAGGTACGTGTAAGAAGGAAGTGGAAGATATACAGGTAAATATGCAAAATCGCAAGGTAATACATTTGCGCCATATTATAAGCTGTCTACTTAACAGCTTATAATAATTCAGAGTAATGTCGAAAGGCTGGGAATACAGAGGTTATGGTGGCGCATTATAATATACTGCTTTTGTTGTCTTTGTAATACTTGATTTTTTTTTTTTTTATGTATGGTAATGAAAGTTTTGCTGCGAACATTCCGATATTCATTTTAATCTAACTAGAAGTGAACATGTCGTCTGGTTATTAGTTCATATTTTCAACTTAACTGTTTTAGATTATGCTCTTTTCTTTCGTGAATTCCCTTTATTATTAGAAAAAACAATCATTTATATGAATGAAAGTGTTAAAAGAACTAAATAAAATGTAGTGTTGCAGTGTACGATTTTTTTGTTACCCAAGTGGAACGCGCAGTGAACGCAGACGTCAAAGTTCACTTCGAATGAATTGGTCAAGTTGCACAGGGTCATGAAGGGAAGAATCATGATAGTAACTCTAGTTTTGCCCTTGGCCTCCCGTTACTAAATTTTGTGTGTCGCGTAGTCCGTCTCTAGTTACTGAATCAAGTAATTGCTGCAAGTAATTCTTGAACTGAACATCGTCTTAGGTCTTGTAATTGCCCTCAGTAAGCATTGCAACATTGCTTCTTCGTTTTAAGCTTATTATGACTCGGAGACAATCCTTAGGAATTTAATCTTAGTCTGTTGGCATTTAGCATCAAATCTAGTATGGAGAGTATGGAAGAATATATCATATATTTTTTTCTCTAAAAAAAGGACGTTGCAGTTAGATGTTGAGAATTGGACTTGTTCAGGCAGTCAGACGTTAACACAGTGAATAGCTTGGTTAGAACCCCCGTGTTTGTTTGATAGTGG
>NC_061851.1:36105409-36107909 GCF_019202785.1 Penaeus chinensis | reverse complement strand
AAAGAGAGAGAGAGACAGAGTGAGAGCCAGAGAGAGAGAGTGAGAGGAAGAAGGACAGAGAGAGAGAGAAAGGGAGAGATGGAGGGGGGGGGGGGAGAAAGAAAAAGCAGATACTCTCAAAAGAATAAAAACATTTGAACAAGAAAGGGAAAATAAAAATAAAAATGAAATATACGAAGGAGAAAAATGTGTATTTAAAATTATAGATAAACAATCGTTAAATGAAAAAGTCTAGGTGACAAACCCACATTTTACTAGTGCTTATCCGCTCGGCGTTGGTCAAGCCCTGGATCGCGGTGCAGTTCGGTTGACGTCTTGCCCTGAGCGAAGCATTGTGAAACAAGTGAATGGGGCGAAAGTTTAACAAAAGGCTCAGAAAACAAAGATAAGTAAATTCTATTTTTTATTATGTGTTTGATGATTTTCTTTGCCTTGCTTTATGTTTGTTTGTATGTGTGTGTATGTATGTAAGTATGTATGTACAAGTCTATGTATATGCAATTTAGAGAATCGACCGTCTTTAGAGAATTAAATATTGGAAAGCAACCCACAAAGTTAATTTTATATGAGGCATTCGAAGTCTTCTAAAATTACGAGGCTGTGTGTGTGGTGGTGCCAGATGCGAGGTAGAAAGTTTTTCGAGCACATCATATATCGCAAGAATGCGTATCGTGCAGAGGAACGTGTGATAGTCAGCTGATAAGATTTTTTGTGTGTGTTCTTCTGTTTTGATGTCTAGATGATTATTATTCTTTCTTTGAAACTGGTAGTTTATGGTTCCTTGTGGCGTCTTATCCTGTTAAATTGATCGGCGGTAATTGTTTATTGATTTAGCTAATGGCTGAAGGTTCTTCTGTGATTTGACGAAGTTTCGAATTTTTTGTAATTTTAATTTTCGTGAGAGTGATGGGTATTTTGGGGTTCTTGTTAAAATTATCATCGTTTTGTCGATGCAGCCGTCGTGATTTTACAGTACTGACAAGGATGAACAAGCATACAGACAAACAGGCAGACAGACAGACAGACTTGCAGGCAACTGTAGCTAGAAGGACCTTGAAATCGAGGAATGAAAAGTCGACAGTTTTGAGATGATTACGAGGCAGAGAGCTGTCCCCCCTTCCTTCTCCCCCGTAGCTGATGACTGAGGACAGGCCACGCCCTCGCCCACTCGAGACTCGCCGCTCGCCGTGATTCTTGCTCGATCTGCGTGCGAATCCGACTGACGCTCGATAACACTTGCATCATCGCAGGGTATTGTATCTATAAGGAGGACGAGGAGAGAGGTTGTTACCACCAGAGACGCGCGATTGGCACCTACCGAGCTCCTTCAGAGAGGCGCGGGTTCGAATGCACCTGGCACATGTTCCTCGTGGCTGGCAACGAGATCCCTCAGCTGGGACCGCCACGGGAGGGGGTTGGGGATCGAGGAAAGAGAGGGGGGAAGGGGGAGGCTGAGGGCGGAGGTGTCGTCCAGCTGTTGTCCAGATTCATGCTGGTAGAATTGGTTTCATTAGTGACGCTTTGAATGGCGACACGCGGTGATTCAGCACAGGGCGGACGGCGGTGCGACTAGTTAGCATCTTGCAATATACACCTGCAAGCTAAGTTACAGAGATGCTGAAGAATAAAAACAGAAAAAGGCATAATTTTTTAAGCCCATCGAGAGAGAAACTAAAATTGTTTAACTATCACTGGCGTTTCTATAAGATAATAAACCTGATCAAATCATCATTCAGCGCCTGTCATGCAAATCAAAATAGATATCGACGGGTGCAATATCCTTGCAAGAATCTAATAAAAATAGAAAAGAGGAGAGCATCGACTTGCTTTTATCTGTTTGGTTTACAAGGTTTAGATGGGCTTTTGATTTTACAACATTTTTATTGACTTATCTGATTATATATATATTTATTTATTTATTTATTTATTTATTTATTTATTTATTTATTTATTATTACCACTACTATTACTACTATTACTACTATTACTACTATTACTACTATTACTACTATTACTACTATTACTACTACTACTACTACTACTACTACTACTACTACTACTACTACTACTACTACCACTACCACTACCACTACCACTACCACAACCACTACTACTACTACTACTTCTACTACTACTACTACTTCTAATTCTTTAGTGCACCAGTAGTTTGTTTAACGGATTGACTTTCCGTTTAGGAGAAAGTAGGCTAATGTTGCATTATAGAATAAACATTGCAATATTTTTATGCGGTGCATAAAAATTGCGAGAAAGTGATAACAGCCAATTACCAGCGGTTATGCATACCTTTACGGTGTCGGTGACTTTTTTTTATTATTAATAATGATATTGTTATTGCGATTTGGTCACCATATTTGGTCGATTAGGAAATGTTTTTGGTGTAGTGCACTGATGGTAAATGGTACGATTTTCTCAAATTTGCTAATTTGTGCCAATATAAGTTAAATAGTTTATCAGGTGTTGATATATGGATATATATGTT
>NC_061851.1:36070409-36080409 GCF_019202785.1 Penaeus chinensis | reverse complement strand
GCTGTGGGAAAACTAAAAAGGGAAGAGTTCCTTTTCGTCTCGTGAATGCAAATACAAAAAATGCTGATGTTGGCTGGTAGTCTATACGTACTTACATACTCGTGCACGCGAGTATGTATAAGAGAGAGTGAGAGAGAGTGAGCGAGTGAGTGAATGAGTGAGTGAGTGAGTGACAGTGTGAGTGAGTGACAGTGTGAGTGAGTGAGGGACTTTTGGAAAAGAAAGAGCGAGAGTGAGAGCGAGTGGGAGACTGAGTGAGTCATTGTTCCCATACATGTTTACATGGAAAGCAACAGTAACAGCAGTAGAAAGAAAACAGTAAGCCAAATCTATAAATAGCTCTCTAACAAGATCGAAAGGTTCAAGCACCAGCAAGCAAGGGAGGTGAGAGCAGGTACGTTATGCCACCGTTATGTAATCCGCCAAGTGCAGCGTGGTGAGCGTGACACGAGTGCAGCGCTGATGCGGCCGCCTTCAAGGACAGCAACACGCTCTGCAACGAGGCCTTGTAACCTTCACCCATGAAATATTAACATCATCATCACCATCATCATCACTAGGGAGCGAGTGCGAGAGAAGGGTCGAAGGAGGCTTCGGCTTAACTCGTGACGTTTTTTGTTTTTGTTGTTGTTATTGGCGGTTGACCTTTGACCTTTGACCTCCGTCGCCAAAGCCACCGGAGTAAGAGCGCCTTGATACACAACCCTTTCCGCGCCAACCCTTGCCATCACTCTCGGGTTCTTCGCCTTCTCTCTAAAAGGCTTATCTCTCTCTCTCTCTCTCTCTCTCTCTCTCTCGCTCTCGCTCTCGCTCTCGCTCGCTCTCGCTCGCTCTCTCTCTCGCTCGCTCTCTCTCTCGCTCGCTCTCTCTCTCTCTCTCTCTCTCTCTCTCTCTCTCTCTCTCTCTCTCTCTCTCTCTCTCTCTCTCTCTCTCTCTCTCTCTCTCTCTCTCTCTCTCGCTCTCTCTCTCTCGCTTTCGCTCTCGCTCTCTCTCTCTCGCGCGTGCTTGCGCTCTATGTCTGTCGGTTTCTGTCTCCCTCACTTTCCCTCCCTCACTTTCCCTCCCTCCCTCCCTCTCTCTCTCACTTTCCCTCCCTCCCCTTCATCTGCCTTCCCTCCCTCTCTCCCTCCCACTTTTCCTCCCTCCCCCCCTTCCCACCCCTCTCCACCACCACTCCCTCCTTCATTATCGCTCTCTACACTTCCCCAGTTATTAACTTTCTCCGCCCCCCTTCTCTGCCATTACGTTGGAACCCACTCTCTGCATGCCCGGAATCTCTGACCCGGGGTCGCCCCACCCGCCGCCCGTGCTCATTCCCTTTCCACTCGCTTGTTCTTACGTTGAACTGCTATATTTATATGCGGGGGTGTGAGTGTCATGTGACCTGTAGACTTTCCTATGCCAGCCACGACCTGTTGGCAGATGTCTTATACCTGTTGGAGGATTCACTTAAAGGTATCCGACCTGCTCTCTCGCATTACGTCACCGCGGTGGATGCCAGAGGTGACTTCATTCGGAACGTCGGCAGATGGCTCGATGTGGATCAAGAACAGTGGGGAAATGAGAGGAAGTAACTGTACATGTGTAAATACCCAAACAAATCAATAAAAACACACACTCACTCACTCACTCACTCACTCACTCACTCACTCACTCACTTCTTTTCTTTCTCTTTCTCTTCGTTCTCCTTTTACTCCTTTCTTTCTTCCCTCCCCTCTTCTATCCTATCCTATCCTATCCCTACCTTGTCTCTTTCACACTCTCGATCGCTCTCTCTCTCTCTCTCTGTTTCTGTATGTGTGTGTGTCACGCGCGTGCCCCTCAGTGACCCCATTCACCGCGTCTTAACGCCTTGAAATTATTTTTCTTAAATCTATCGACCTTTTTTTCAATATTATGTCTGCCCACGCGAATTCAGGGTCTGTGCTGCCGTTTCTAAGTCAAGTAGTAAGTATGCTGGGAAAGGCAGTGAATTCCATGTATTTCATGTCGGCGGTAGACTTGACAGAGTGACTTCCAGGCCAATGGAGTGACAGGAAAGAAAGCAGCCGAGTGATAAACGAAAGGATCGTCAACTGACAGGCGAACGGCAAACTGGGTGACAGACAAGAGGCCAACAGAGTAACAGAATAGAAACCAGCTGATTAACAGACAAAAACCATCAGCCTAACAGACAAGAGGCCAAACTAGCAACGGGAAGTCTCGGAGGCCAGCTGAGTGATAGACAAGGAGGCAAGCGCGCGTTTGTTGTGAAAGTTCTTCTGGAGGGTCAGCGGAACGTGACTCATATAACCACGCCCACCTCCTGTCACCATGACGACCAAAATATGGTACTGGTGAAGGAGAAGAGCAGGAGATAGGAAAGAGAAATGGAAAGGGAAGGAAGGAAATGGGAACTGAACAGGATAGAATGGGAATGGAGGGCGTGTATGGAAATAATGTGAAGGGGAAAGGCATTGAATGGGAAGGAGGGGAAAGGCGTGGGAATGGGAATGGGAATGGGAGGAGAAGGAAAGGGCGGAGAGAGAAGTGGTAACAGTATCAGATTTCAATAATTAACTAATATTTTTATGGCAATTCCTTCCAATGTGATTTTTTTTTTTTTGTATAACATGAAGATATGATGAACCAGAGAGAGGCAACAAAAGAAACCAGATTAGATATTTACCGCCGTCTTACGCCGATACAAGTCAAATTATGGGGGGGGGGATGAGAAAGGGAAAGTCACTGTGACTCAGTGTGAGGGGCGGGGACGGGTGGGCGAGTGGGCGGTGAAGGAGGAAGGGCGGCGAGGGCGCTTCACTTTCAAGCCGTAGTAATATGTCACGGTCCGTGTTTCGCGATTACGCTACTGGACCGCTGTGATGGAGGCGAAGGGAGAGGGGGATGGTAGGAGAGGGGGGGGGGAGACGTACCTCCCTCGCTCACTTCCCTTCCTCCCTCCGTCCCTCCTCCTTCTTCTCTTATCCCCCCTCCTTCCTCTCTCCTTCCTCTTTCCTTCTTTCCTTCCTTCTTTCCTTCTTTCCTTCCTTCTTTCCTTCTTTCCTTCTTTCTTTCCTTCCTTCTTTCCTTCCTTCTTTCCTCCTTCCCTTCCCTTCCCTTCCCTTCCCTTCCCTCCCCTCCCTTATTCCCTCCTTCCTTTCCTCACCCCAGACCGAAATATTGACTCTGTGTGTGTGTGTGTGTGTGTGTGTGTGTGTGTGTGTGTGTGTGTGTGTGTGTGTGTGTGTGTGTGTGTGAGAGAGAGAGAGAGAGAGAGAGAGAGAGAGAGAGAGAGAGAGAGAGAGAGAGAGAGAGAGAGAGAGAGAATAAGTGAGGGACTGGCTGAATGAATGAATGAATGAATGAATGAATGAATGAATGAGAGTGAAGGTGAGTGAGAGCGAGAGCGAAATTGTAAGTATGAATGTTAGTGTAATGGCAGCTGACCCCCCCCCCCCAAAAAAAAAAAAAAAACGCCATTATCGCTATCGACTCCGCCACGCTTTTGATTGGCAGGCCGCCCACGTAGCGCCGTCTACGTTGCTTACTCTCGAGCGCTTTTATTTCGTGTGATTTTTGGAGCTAGGTATGTGGAGTGCGGGGTTGTTCGCCCGCGTCTGGTTCGGTGCTGCTGTGCTCCTCCTCCTCCTCCTCCTCCTCCTCCTCCTCCTCCTCCTCCTCCTCCTCCTCCTCCTCCTCCTCCTCCTCCTCCTCCTCCTCATCCTCCTCCTCCTTCTCCTTCTCCTCCTCTTCTTCCTCCTCCTCCTCTTCCTCCTCCTCTTCCTCCTCCTCCTCCTCCTCCTCCTCCTCCTCCTCCTCCTCCTCCTCCTCCTCCTCCCCCCCCCCTCCCCCTCCCCTCCCCCCTCCCCCTCCCTCTCCATCTCCCTCTCCCTCTCCCTCTCCCTCTCCCTCTCCTCTCTCTTCTGTTTCTTTCTTCTTATTATTGCTATTGTTATCATCACCATCGTCATTGTCATCGTCATTGTCGTCGTCCTCGTCATCGTCATCGTCATCGTCATCGTCATCGTCATCATCATTAACAACAACATCATCACCATCATCATCATCATCATCATCATCATCATCACATCATCATCACATCATCATCATCATCATCGTCATTGTCATCATCGTCGTCGTCATCGTCATCATTATCATCATCATCACATCATCATCATCATCATTGTCATTGTCATCATCGTCGTCGTCATCATCACCATCATCATCATCATCATCATCATCATCATCATCATCGTCATTGTTATCATCGTCATTGTTATCATCGTCGTCGTCGTCGTCATTGTCATCGTCATTGTCATTGTCATTGTCATTGTCATCATCCTTATCATCATCATCATCATCAATCATTCTTCTTCAACTATTATTACTATTGCTGCTGCTTTTACTTCATCTATATCTTTTTATTTTTAAATTTCTTTTATTTCTCTTCTTTCTCTTATTTATCTTCACTTCTCTTATTTCTCTCATTTCTCTTATTTCTCTTATTTCTCTTATTTCTCTTATTTCTATTATTTCTCTTATACCACCACCATCACCATTGCTTTTACTACTATTGCTCCTACTACTTAACACCACAACCACATCACCATTGCTATTACAACAACCGCAGCAGCTGTGACTGCAACTACTGCCACATGATGATAAAACGAACGAGTCGCAAGTAATCTTGTAGTGACTCATGCAGTTCGTTTCGTTACGGGCCTATTAAAGCTGGTCAGTTCTTCCGTGGACATCTGTTCGCTTGCAAACGTGCGAATGGACCCTCGCCTTGGTGTAAGCGTGCATGATCGTATGCATGGGCACGGACATGCAATAGCAACGTTTCTGTCTTGGGGCCGAACTTGTGCGTGCTTGCGCTCATTTGTATATGTGCGCTTATTCATGTACTTACACGATTTCTTTGTAGGTAGTAACTCATTGTCTTAATTAGTCACTAATTCTGATACTTTTCTCACTCTCGCTCTCTGTCATACATAGACAGTACATGCATACACTTTTTCATATGCAGATTTACACCTATACATATTTATATGCACATGCACAACCAGTATATGTTTATGTTTGACGGATTATTGTTAACGATTCATTTGGTCCATAATAGGGCCGGAGTAAAAGAAAAAGGAAAAGGGAGATAGGGAAGAAGAATAGAAAATAAGAAAAAAAGTGTATCGTCATGTTTTAGATATAGCATTAACAAATACTGATATAATTTGGGATTGCAGGTGAAAGGAGAGGAAAGGTGGGGCTTTACTGTAAATTTCAGCTTTAATGCAAACCCCATTCGCCCACCTTCCCTTCGGAAACTCTCTCTCTCTCTATCCGTTTGGTCGTGTGGGCGGCGTGTGCGTCATTGCCAGCGCACCGCCTACTACTCTTGCCCTCCCTCCCTCCCTCCCTCCTTCCCTCCCTCCTTCCCTCCCTCCTTCCCTCCTTCCCTCCTTCCCTCCTTCCCTCCTTCCCCTTCCCCTCCTTCCCTCCTTCCCTCCTTCCCTCCTTCCCTCCTCCCTCCTTCCCTCCTTCCCTCCCTCCTAAAGCCTTCCCATCCCGCCTGCCTTTTTCCCTCCCCCCCCCCCTCCCTCCTTCCTTCCCTCGGAGGGAGAGAGGGGGGGGGATGGGAGGAGGGACTAGAGGAAGAGGACGGTATGGGGGAGGGGGATATTCTCTCACGCCCACGTGGGATTGTTCGTGACCTTCATGCTCTCACCGCCGTGGCTGTGCTTGAAGTTGCCGTGGTGTGGCACTGTTGGCGGGGGGGAGAGGTGGGGGATAGTGGTCTTGCTTGGCCTAGCCTATCCTGGCCCTGTTCCACTGCCTGTGGATTCCTTGCACATTTAATTTCCTCTGAGGCATCGAGGGTCGACGTAGGTGGCCTGTTTGCCGTCGGTGGTAGGATCTCCTGGGTATGTTCTCTCAACCCAAAAACAGTTGTGTTAAGATATTACTTTAGATAAAAGTTTATTATTTATTCTTTAGTTTTACGAGATCTGACATTACTCCCAACGGTGTCTTAACGTTCAGTATCCACATATAACCTCTATTATAGACTTCACTTGTTGGCACAATGGCCCTCGTGACACGTTAAATACGCATTTCTTTATGGAGGTGCTAACCGATTGGCATCGAGGAGCTACCTTTGCATTTCATACACGTCTTTGGCATGATTTTATCATGGTATTATGGGTTAGTACCTCCCGCCGGCGCGCGCCGGGGGAAGGGACATCGAGCGTGAGAGCCCTTCCACTCTGGGATATGGCAGCTCCAGGCCGGCGGAAAATCCTCTGTGGAGTATGGTCGACATGAATGTGTATTATATTGTATTTGTATGTATATATATATATATATATATATATATATATTTATTTATTTATTTATTTATTTATTTATTTATATATATTTATTTATATATTTATTTATATATATTATTTATATATATATATATTTATATATATATTTATATATATATTTATATATTAGTATATATATATTTATATATATTTATATATATATTTATATATATATATATATATATATATATATATATATATATAATGTTTAAATGTTATATACATATATTTAGATATATGTATATAAATATATTTGTATATATGTATATATATATTTGAATATATATATATATATATATATATATATATATTTATATATATGTATATATATATGAATATAGGTAGATAGATAGATAGATAGAAAGATATGTATATATATGTACAAATATATTATACATATATATATATATATATCTTGATCTATCTACAGTATTTACCTATATATGTGTGTGTGTGTGTGTGTGTGTGTGTGTGTGTGTGTGTGTGTGTGTGTGTGTGTGTGTGTGTGTGTGTATATGTGTATATTTTGTTTTCTTTTCTTTTTCTTTTTCTTCTTCTTTTTTTTTTTTTCTTTTTTACGTGCGGTACCGGTGCGGTCTTTGACGAACTACCTGACGCCGTGTTGATATCAAGTAGTTGACTGGGTCTTTATGCTGGCGTGGCTGACCAAGGGGAATAGTTATATATGTAATCATTGTTGGTGGTTCTCAACTCACCATCATATCAACGAAAGACTCCCTTACTACCGTATCTTGGTTTGATTTACCCAACTTTAGCAAGTCCGTGCGCGCGGGCTGTGTGCGTGTTCATTACGCATATAGATGGATAGATAGATAGGTAGATAGATGGATATTAGTGTTGAAATGAATTATATATATTGATATATCATTCCTTTGTTGCTCCTATTCTTTGCCGTTCCGCTTAAGTCTATCTTTCCATCTCACTCCCTGTCTCTCCCTCGGCCTTCTTCCTACAACAGTTATTCTTTAGGCTCTTGTGATTTCACCTTTATCTTCTTTTCTTAGGGATTGTCCAAACCATCGCATGCTTTCTAATCGATACACCCATGGCCCGCCTCCTCAACACCTCATCTCTGAACTTTCCAGCTTCCTCTCTTCTGCCTTCTACAGCGCCCATGTCTCTGCTCCATAGGTCACTGCTGGTCTTATCTCCGTTCTGTAAATCTTCGCCTTCAGCCTCTTTGGCATTTTTTTCGTCGCAAACCGCTCTTACTTCCTCCAAGCTGCGTTTTTTTCTTTGACATTACTTCTGACTTTCTTGCATTCACTTTCAATCCTCCCTTTTGGAGACTCATCAGCCATTGTATCACTTAAGATTGCACTTCCTCCTGGGTGCCTGATCACCGAGTCATCAGGAGAAAAAAAAACGAGGTACCACCTGTTTCTATCTTTTATTTCTGCTGTCAGCACATCCATCACAACCACAAACAAGAAGGGGCTAAGGGCTGACTCTTGATGCAGCCCCCACCTCCACCCTAATCTCCAGTGCTCTTCTGTACATCGCTATCGCCATTCTCAGTGTCTTTTCCATCCTTGCATATGTGTGTGTGTGTGTGTGTGTGTGTGTGTGTGTGTGTGTGTGTGTGTGTGTGTGTGTGTGTGTGTGCATGCGTGCGTGTAAAGGAATGAATTAATGAATGAACGAATTCTTACAAACATGTACAGTGCATACATATGTACAATTCATGCATGTATGCAGATATTCGTATATTTTATATATATTTTTTAAAATATCGCAACAATTACCCCTACTGTGATGACGGGACAGAGATGCCATTGACTTTTAATTAATCTATGCAAATTGTAAATGGTCAGCGATCAGGTGGGCGGCAGCATTATGTCTTTAGAATTTGTCAGAGTGGGCGAGAACGAAATGGTGGTTGGACTGACTGACCTGGAAACTCAATCCTCCTCACATTTAGGGCAGAGATTTGTAGGGAATGTATGGATAGAGAGATACAACAATGAGAAATGAGTAGGAAACAAGATACTCTAGAAGAAATTAGATTTGAAAGAAGATGAAAAGAAGGAGAGGAAGAATTTCGAAAGCCGTCGCGAAACGAAATGACGAGAAAGTTAAAGAAAAGCGGGGAACGGATAACGAGAGTAGGATGTGGCTTGGTGCTCAGGTGTACATGCAGAAGGAGACGGAAGGGGTGGGGGTGGGGGTGCAACTGCATGCAACAAGCGCCCGGGAGTAGGGGTGAGGGGCTGTGGGGCTGTGCATGAGAGACCATGCCTGAGTAACCTTGCGACCTTCAGTTGTCTCCTCCTCTTTCATACCCCCACTCTTGGCCCTCCGCCTCCCATGCCTCCGCCTCGTACTCCGGTCCCTCCTTTCTTGCTCCTTTCCTCCTCCTCCTCCTCCTCCTCCTCTTCCTCCTCTTCCTCCTCTTCCTCCTCTTCCTCCTCTTCCTCCTCCTCCCCCTCCTCCCCCTCCCCCTCCTCCTCCTCCTCCTCCTCCTCCTCCTCCTCCTCCTCCTCCTCCTCCTCCTCCTCCTCCTCCTCCTCCTCCTCCTCCTCCTCCTCCTCCCCCTCCTCCTCCCCCTCCTCCTCCCCCTCCTCCTCCCCCCCTCCTCCTCCTCCTCCTCCTCCTCCTCCTCCTCCTCCTCCTCCTCCTCCTCCTCCTCCTCCTCCTCCTCCTCCTCCTCCTCCCCCCCTCCCCCTCTTCCTTCTCCTTCCTCTCCCCCTCTCCTCCTCCTTCTCCTTCCTCCTCCTCCTCCTTCCTCCTCCTCCTCCTTCCTCCTCCTCCCTCTCCTTCCTCCTCCTCCTTCCTCCTCCTCCTCCTCCTCCTCCTCCTCCTCCTCCTCCTCCTCCTTCCTCCTTCCTCCTTCCTCCTCACCTCTATCTGTGCCTGTGTCTGTGTCTAACTCATTACTAATACAAGAGTTCCTTTTGTCATTCTGTTTGTAACGATTTGCCGAGAAGGTAATTAGTTTTAAATATTAGATATCCTGAACCACGGCTCAGCGACGAAACTTCTGGAATGAATTCTGAATGCAAGTGCTTTATGCCGCTGAGAGTTAGATATAAGTTGGCGGTACTGGAAATAGGGTATGTGGCAAGAATTTTAGATGAGGGTTGTGGTTAAAACAAAAACGTGGATTTTGCTCTCAAGATCTCGTCTCATTGTTTGTTTCTCTGTATTTTTGTTTGTTTTACGTATATTTTAGTTACGAAGAATCTGTTATTAGGCAGGATATATTGCTTCCTATTGAGAAAGCGTTGCAACCCCCCCCCCCCCCCCACACACACACACACCTTCCGTTCAAGGCCGGGCAGCGGCGGCTCTGCGTTGACCGGCCGGGGCTTCGGTGTTTTCATATTAGCGAGATTTTTTGGACCCCTTCTCTGTTATCTACCCCTCTCCTTTCTCCCCTTCGCCCCCTTCTCCCCCTTCACCTCCTTCTCCCCCTTCACCTCCCTCTCCCCCTTCACCCCCTTCTCCCCCTTCACCTCCCTCTCCTCCTTCTCCCCTTCATCTCCTTCTTCCCTTCATCCCATTCCCTATTCTGCTACTCGCCTTTTCTCTGTCTTCCTCTAATCCTCTCTCCCTCTTTCCTCTCCTCCTCTTGCCATTTGAAGGCGCCGTGGGCTTGGCTGGTTTAGCAGACAGGACAGGTATATATACAT
>NC_061851.1:36062909-36065409 GCF_019202785.1 Penaeus chinensis | reverse complement strand
AGCCAACAATGAGCAGTTCTTGACCAAAGTCCTGGGGATCAAGGACCCAAAACACAGGTCCAAGATCACTATTAAGGCTATGGATGTGGTGCTCTTTGGACCCCCAAAAGGTTGGTTGAATGTGGTGAATGATGATACAGTAGTCTAGACAATATATTTGAATGTAATTTGATATCAGAGACTAGAAGATTTGTGTTTCTATCCTTAAAAAATGCAGGTTATACTCAGTTACTACCACTAATCTCTTGGTCACTGATTCAGCTAGAGATAGAATTGACAGAATAGTAACAGATATTCAAGGAAGATCATTTTAAGTAATTACCTACATAATTTTGTCTGGTGCTATTAGAGTGTAAAAATTGTATATTAATGTCCTTTGTTGTAATATCATTTAGCAAGATTTTTTATCATAAAGCTTATTGATGAAGGTTTATATTCTTTTTCTTCTCTAAAGTTTATAGCTATTACCAAAAGTGCTGATGATCTTCATTGAGTAGATGATCAGGTTCTGGCTTTTGGCAAAGACAAGGAGCATGTGTATCTTGTCTTGTACCCAAAATTATAGGCAGCTTCTTTATTTAGCTTGTCTTTTTTTATTTATTTTTTTTTCTAGGTTTATATGCTTCTTAAATTAAGTCATCAGATAACTTGCACTTCTAGGATTTTTTTATCACTAATAGATGCTTGTTTGGGTATTCTTGTGCTTGGGATTTTTCAATGCTTGGTATACAAGGGCTAATTCCTCTGTTTGACTTGAGATATTGAACAGCTAACAAGCATTTGTCAGGCCATCAGTTGCATTTTCCAGTCTGAATAAACAGCATTTCTGATAAGGTGGATGAATTATAAACCTCAGGAATTTTCTCTCCCTCCATATGCTGATGTCGACTTGATGCCTTGGTAAGTAATATCAAAATTTTATAATTTAATGCAACATTGAATTTTGATGAAGTGCATGATGCTTTCATTTGCTTTCCCACATTAGATATAGCCCAAAATCTAAATCACAAAATTGTGTTTAACCAGAATTTTTAATGGACTTCATTATAAGGTTATTTAGAACTTGGGCTGTGTTCATATATTTTAAATATATATAGCATGAGATATGATATTTGAATGTTGAAATCCCAGTCAGAGGTAAAATGGTTGGGTGCATGGGCTAGTAAATTTTGAATACTGTTTAGAGGAGGAATTTCATATCTCATGATGAAATGAAAAATTATATATACATTTTTTAGTAATTTTGTAAGGTGGATAGTTTGGTACATAATTTTAGATCTTTTAATGTCAGAGACAGTGATATTGTAAAGAGGTTTCCTTATATGTTTGTAATATATTTTGTATTAAAAGCAAATCTGCTTTAATATTAAAGATGGCAAAACATTGTACTTAGGAATGCCATGTTGTATTATATTAATATATTCTTTGCGTAGATAGAAAATGCAAGGTGTCACTAATGCAGGGAACACATTGAGTCATTGATTGAAAAAAAATAGTTGTTAGGTTGTAAGAATGGAGGGTATCATTGAAAAACAGGAGCATGTGATGATGCTGTGATTAGTGTAGAGTAAAAGATTCCTGAAATATAAAGGGGAAATGATTCACTGAGGAAACAGACAGATATGATGTTAATAAGTTCTCCAATTTTTTGTATATAAGCATTGTATTATATGCTACTTTTAGGCCAGATGTTAACTTATATAATGGTACAAGTTTTACAGTAATTAGGTTCAATTGTTGACACAGTAATTTTAATTTTCTTGAAAGGAATCCGTACCTTGGGAAGTAAATTAAATTCAGTTGTGAAAATAAAAGGCATTGCTGCTTTGCAATAGTATACATGGAAGAAAAGTATATCACCAGATGACACAATGGTAGCTGAGACATTAGTGGAGTCAGGTTTGCAATTTTTGACAGTCATTAAATGGTGATATGTTTGAATGTATATGCTAGGGTATTCTTTTAACCCAATGGCGACGGGTCACGGCTATCGCCGTCATAACAATACGCACGATGTGAGGCGTGCGGCTGTCCGCAGCGGCGCCGCGCCAAAACGCCCCGAGGCAATGATTCGGCTTGATGGACCGATATCACGCGCTCGGAGTCGGCGCGCTGCCGCCGTTCGCCAGAGGGTAGAGTTTTTTTTAATTTGCTATGCCCGGCGCCATTGGGTTAATTTGTATTTATAAAGGTATTCCATACTATACTTAGAACATTCTTCACGTTGCAGTAAATTAAAAGCTGTCTTGATGTAGCTTGTGTTCATAATGAATATCTGAGGACAGGTGACTTAACCCCTTCAATCTGGATGATGTGACCTTCACATCATGAAAGATATTAGCTTGAGGGGCAGGTGATATGAACATGCTGTAATGGGAAAATTTGGCAGTGGGCTGGGTGACGTGAACTTGCTGTCATGTGCGTTTTAGCTGAAGACTGGCCTGATGGGAGAGACTTGCCGTGAGTGCACAAACCTCTTTGAGGGTGATTAGACATATTT
>NC_061851.1:36047909-36050409 GCF_019202785.1 Penaeus chinensis | reverse complement strand
CTACTTAGCAATCAAGCTCTACAGGGGATCTTAGCTTATTCATGAAGTACCTGTCAAGTGACATTAAATTAGTGATTATACGTGTATGTTAGCTAGTTTCATATCCCAAAGTAAACTCTGGTAGAAGAGTTTGGCAAGAAAAGTCTTCAGCGTAATCTTGCAGTGTCCACATACATCTTTGCATCCATTTGTGTGTGTGTGTGTGTGTGTGTGTGTGTGTGTGTGTGTGTGTGTGTGTGTGTGTGTGTGTGTGTGTGTGTGTGTGTGTGTGTGTGTGTGTGTGTGTGTGTGTGTGTGTGTGTGTGTGTGTGTGTGTGTGTGTGTGTGTGTGTGTTTGTTTGTTTGTGTGTGTGTACGTACTGTGCATGTGCACATAGGTATGTATGTGTTCTTGGTCTTTTTTTGTGTGTGTGTGTGTGTGTGTGTGTGTGTGTGTGTGTGTGTGTGTGTGTGTGTGTGTATGTATGTATGTATGTATGTATGTATGTATGTATGTATGTATGTATGTATGTATGTATGTATGTATGTATGTATGTATGTATGTATGTATGTATGTATGTATGTATGTATGTATGTATGTATGTATGTATGTATGTACGTACGTACGTATGTATGTATGTATGTGTAGGTTGGTAGGTAGGTAGGTATGTAGGTGTATGAATTTCACACTTTTTATTTCTGTTCTTTATATATTACTAGTCTTTCCATCAAAAGCTTGGAGACTAGTCATCATGAATATATCACGTCTATAAATGAAAAGAGATCTGAAGTTTAAACAAATTTTTGTGCACCTGTATTTCCATTAAAAAGAATATAATAAAAAAATAAACTTTGAAGATCATATGTTGATTGATGGAAGTATGAGTGTCATCTTCTGAGACATTCCTGTGAACGGATACATCTGTATAATTTTTTTTTTTCCTGCACTAATTTTCCACCTGATATTTATGTGAAGAAAAAGACAAGTTTTTTTTTTTTTTTTTTTTTTTTTTTTTTTGTTATGTTAATTCACTGGTAGTGCATGAGTCTAGTAGTAACCAGTTATGAGCACCTTATTAAGCTGTTTGTTTCTATAATATATATATATTTTTTTGTTTTTGTTTTGAGAATATAGTTAGATTTGTACATTCTTATTTTGAGATCAAAGCATTTTATATCCATTTTTTTCTTCTTTTTTTTTTAGTCTGCAATGTAGTGTGTGCTTGTGTGCAGCAAAGCTTATATATTTATATATATATATGTAGTTTGCAGTCAGCTTTGAGTGCACAGGAATCTATAATTACAAAAATGATAATGGATAAATGATTAAATAAACAAAGAGAAAGTTGTAGAAATAGGTAAATATAATTAGTGCCTTCTGAATGTAACATATTGCTTTATGAACAATTATTGCCAATTCATTCATAGTACTTTGATACTTCCTCTACCTTTAGTGCCTTCTAATTCATGATATTGATGGCCATTCATGGGAGAATCTGCTATTTCTGCAAGTAATGATGGTCCAGTTCTTCAGTTTCTAAGTCTGTCTGTTGTACTCTTGCTGTGCTGTATTCTTTTTATATGAATCTTTAATATATCTGTACTAATTCAAGCATTTTGAAGTCTTTATTTTCTTTCTATTTTTCCCTTGTTTTTCTATTATTATTATTATCATTATTTTTTGTTCTTTGAACGATTATATATTAGGTTACAAATAATTTGCAGATTTGATTTGAAGAATTATACTCTGTTTAATCTACAGAAATTATAGCTACTTTTTTAAAACCATTATATCCAGAACCATCAGTGACCTGTTAACATGAAAGATTATGAAAATTGATGTATTATGAAATTGAACATTGTTAATTGAGTCTTAACCTTTTATATTACATCACTATTTCACAAAGGTATGTTTAATACAGCACACCAAAAAAAAGCTAATTCATACAGTATTGTCAGTGTAGCATTATCTTCCCATTGAGCATCATTAAGTATTAAATTTTAATTGATAGCACTAAATATGAAGAAAGTACTATGGAGGTGATTACTGTAAAATTATTGTGGTTAGAACAGTAAGGATGATAAAAGGACAATGAAATAAAAGATAATAATGATGATAAGAAAAATAAAGTAAAAGAAAGGAATTAAATTTTATTGAAAATAAGGTTCCTGTACAGCCAAATCCAGACTTGATTGTTGCAGGGCGTTCGTCACGTCTGAGCGCAAGCCTTGATGACTTTGATGATGATAACCTGTCCCTCTACACACAGGCTTCTGGTAAGGGGCTTTGTTGATGTGGGAGCTTGGGCACTAGGAAAGTTTATTTCTTAATGCCTTTTTTTTTTCTGTTTTTTGTTTTTACTTTTTGTGTTTTGTTATCTCATTGACAAAATGTAGTAATCTCATCAAAATCTTTAAAAATATGCATCACTAGGGAGAAAATAAGAATGACGCAATATCTTTATAAAATGAGACCTTCCTTGAAAGTCTTGTAAGTAAGGTGCAGTTCTGTTGATGTCAG
>NC_061851.1:36037909-36040409 GCF_019202785.1 Penaeus chinensis | reverse complement strand
CTGTTATGCACCACAGTCAGACCTATACAGCCGGTAAGTTAGTGAGTTATAAGATATTTTGTCCTGTATGTTGATAGCTCTATTAAATTATAGGAAAGTGTCCACTTGATTAATTACTTTTCGTGGATTTATGTTCAAGTATATGGTAAACTCATTTCTCTCAATGGGAAATTCAGAAGACCAGTAAGTAAGGTCTTGCAGTTATTAGCAATTATTAGGAGCTAGATTCACCAACATAAGATTGTAACGCATTTACCAGTGGTCATTTCCCATTGCGTTTATGAGAGTTGGTAAAGTGGGATTCACAAAGAGAGGGTAACTCCTCTCATAAGAGTTACAGTCATAAATCAACCAATGAGCAAGTCCCATAATTCATTTGGCTTCTTAGACCAATCAAGTAACTGAAATTATGGTTGCAGCAAAAGCACCATATAAACATATGTAGAAGAAGATTTATAAATAAAGATTTGTCTAATGATATACATCATATGGAATATTAACCCAATGCCGACGGGGAAAATGAACAAAAAATTGGGGGAAATGCTGTGCCTATTTTCTATATTTTTTGTGAAATGTCTGCCCATAGATGGCTCTGCTAGTGCTTAGCCACAAAGGAGTCAATTAGTAGACCTTGTGACGTACCTGATTTGAATTGGCGGGAAAAACATGTTTTTTACTAGTGCTATGAATATCGATGGTGATATTTTTATTATAAACATTATAATTATTATAATATTTTTTAATATTAGTAACAGCAAAATAAGATAACATAAAATATTTCGTAAATCAAAGAAAAGGGTGAATGGGTGAGACAGGCAGTACTCGTAACTGGCTCATTGGTGACTTAGTACGAGTGTAGCCATCTATGTATGAAAACAATCAAAAAGTACTAACAGTGGGCATAGCACGTGTCTACCCGTCGTACCGGTCGGCAAGGGGTTAAAAGACCTCCTAATGGAATGAATAACATCAGTATTTACCATCAACCAAAGAACCAGTCCAAATGCATTTTGTATTTATTTATTTACTTTTTTCTTTTTTCCTTGTCAAACATTGCCATTTATCATCAAAAAGAAATAATCCAAACTTATTCTTGCCGCATGCAGTTTGGAGTTTGTTTTCCCACAGTGATGACAGATACTGAAGCAGCTATACTTGTTTAATGCTGTTATTACTGGTTTATGTATTAATAAATATGTTTTTCTTTTGAATTTGTAATAATGATGTTACAGAAGGAGAATTCTATAAGGTTTTCATCAAGTCTCTCAGATTGTGTTTATGCTGGTCCTCGGTAGACTTAAGCAATTCTTTTGATTATCAGGCAATCAAATTTTTTTAATTGCAATATATTTTAAATGCTTTTGGATGAGTGCAGAGATTATAGTCTTTGGGTAGATACAGTCCCTCGGAAGTATGAGAAAAAGTTCTTTTTAGACTCCTTTCTTGAAAAAAAAGTTGTATGACATAACCAGAAGCATAGAGAGAATGATAAATGTATGTTTCTTGTGTTTAAATTTTTTTCACTCAAGTGGTTGACTGTGCAAAGACAGGTATGTGGTTCATTGGATAGAGAGTTTAGGGTACATAAGCTGCTCATTCCAGTTTGATTATTGATGTGTGATGCTGAAAATTATGATAATTGGATATTGTTATTTTTTTCCCTTTCATTACATTGAACTGTTGAAATTTATGAACAATTCATAAGTTCATGGAGTCCATAGTTTATATATATATATATATATATATATATATATATATATATATATATATATATATATATATATATATATATATAAATGTATATTTGCATATGTATATTTGTATGTATATATGTATATGTATATATATATATGTATATATTTATATGTGTAGATATATGTATATATATGTATATGTATATATTTATGTGTGTATATATATATTTATGCATGAATATGTATATATATATATATATATATATATATATATATATATTTATATATATATATATATATATACATATACACACATATATATTAATGTATGTATATAATATAGTGTGTGTGTGTATGTGTGTGTGTGTGTGTGTGTGTGTGTGTGTGTATGTGTATGTATGTATGTATGTATGTATGTATGTATGTATGTATGTATGTATGTATGTATGTATGTATGTGTGTGTGTGTGTGTGTGTGTGTGTGTGTACATGTGTATGCATTTATCTGTCCATCTATCTATTTATTTATCTATCTATATCTATTTATCTCTCTCTCTCTCTCTCTCTCTCTCTCTCTATATATATATATATATATATATACATATATATATATATATATATATACATATATATATATATATACATATATATATATATATATATATATATATATATATATATATATGCATATATATATATATATATATATATATATATATATACATATATATATACACACACACTCACACATATAGATCTGTAGACAGAGTGCCAAGATACAGTATTATGAAGGAGGTTGCAGTATAA
>NC_061851.1:36030409-36032909 GCF_019202785.1 Penaeus chinensis | reverse complement strand
GATTTGGGGAATAGCACAAGACTGTCAGGGCAGTATGCAATCCATGTCATGGACTTTAACAGTTTAGCAGAGATGGTTTAAATGCCCAATGCTTGGAGATTGCCTCCCTAACTTCTGTCAGGGTGGGATGTTCCTCACTGATTAGAGGATCCAGCACTGGGATTAAGTGACCACCAGCATCCATGCTGCAGGAGTCCTGATATGCTGTTCCTTTATTCTACCTCATTAAGGTCTGATACCAGGGTTTGATGTAAGTTTTGATCACCAGTGAGTTGAGGTAACTAGCACACATCTGTGGCTTAAAGTGTACCCTGCAAGATGAAGTTGTCTCACAGTGCTATAGCGCCCAATGGGTTATTGAGTGTTGTAATATAATCAGAGATAGCCCCAGCAAACCTCTGAGCATACTCCTCCTCCCTCAGTCTGTCCAAGTGAATTGCTCTGGGGTGGTCACTGGATGGACAGAAGGTTTTGAAATGGATGCAGAGAGTAGCCACAACCTATCTGTGAGCTATACCACAAAACTCGGTACTCATTTAAGCCCTACACTTCTGTAGGATCCTCCTGTGAGTACTTACAAGGATGTGCTTGCTGATATTACCAGTATCACTGTATCATATCCAGTGATACTGTTGGTACCAGGTTGGAACTCTGGTACCAGGAACCCAGAAATCCTCATTCTCAGGGACCTTGCAAAGCCCTAGAGCAAGAGGGCTACTCTCACCACTGGTATCAGCTCCCAAATTATGGGGAAAGAGAGCCATATTGTAGCCAGCTTGATACAATTAAAGCCCATACTGACCACCCAAAACAATGCAGATATCCTGTTGAGGGCATCACCAGCTTTGGTTCTCCCAATAGCAGTGGCAATTGATTATCCTGCTACAAAGAGCATATGTTCCATGCCCCCACCTCTTTGAGGTTAAACTTAAGTCAATCACTCATGTTGGATGCTGCCTTTGGCATCCTTCCTAACCATGCACCAAATAATGGTAAGCAGTGAGATACAGGTACAGTATCAGCATGTGGATTTCCTGGGACTTTCCTGCACACACTTCACATCCATTTGCTGTTGACTGTGACATGTACTCTCTAACCTGGTCCCCTTGATCACCCTCCCAAAATGATCTATAATCTGCCTTTCTTGCTGGGAGGGAGAGAAATTTGCCCTCTCCCCCCCAGCTTTGTCATTTAATAGAGAGACTGCCAGTGGGTATCTCAAGGAGGATATAAGCAAGAAAATATGAAAATAACACTAACTAATCACACCATCGTTTCACATCACCCTGAACATGAAGCACCCACTTCAAGGGAAGACATCAACAAAGTCAAGTTAATTTTGAGATTTGAAATGCACATTTTCAGTATATAATATATAAAATAGAAATGATTAAATTCCTTCATTGCAAAATTGATATATAAAGGCTTTACAAAAATAAATCACATTCAGTAGGTGGAGATGGAGGCACACATGCGCACACGCGCGCGTACACACACACACACACACACACACACACACACACACACACACACACACACACACACA
Source organism: Penaeus chinensis (assembly GCF_019202785.1). Taxonomy (NCBI): domain Eukaryota; kingdom Metazoa; phylum Arthropoda; class Malacostraca; order Decapoda; family Penaeidae; genus Penaeus; species Penaeus chinensis. The sequence goes on along the minus strand of NC_061851.1, from coordinate 36,031,363 downwards.
CACACACACACACACACACACACACACACACACACACACACACACACACACACACACACTCTCTCTCTCTTTTAAATGGAAATTGTTAAAATTGTTAAAAACATATTTTTGTACCCATTATTACAAAATTGATATTCATTGGTTTCATGATAATAAACCACATTCAGTATGTAAATGTTCTCAAATTGTGGAGGCTCCTGTGTAGGTGCCTACTTTACCCACTTTAAAGTCTGGCCCAGTCAATATGTCCAGCAGATTCTTGACTGTATATTTTATTTTGTTGCATGCGGTTGTGTGTGTCATTTGTAGTACTGTTTTTTTATTCAGTGCATGATAACACTAAGAAGACTTTTATTCTATTGATTTATTGTTGCTTGTCAATTAGGAAAACATAAAGTTAATTAATGTTATTTGACTACATGGATGGTATTTTAATGATGATATGATTTGAGCACATAACTAAGAACACAGTGGATTAACAACATCTTCAAATATTTTCATCAGGAGCGTGATAATATCTCTGCGAGTGAGCCAGCCTTGGACAGTCCCAGGACATCCTTGATGCTCAACAAGAAGAAGGGAGCATCACCATCCGAGGAAGGAAACTCCTCCGACTCCTCCATGATGGAAGAGAGACCCCCAAGTGCGGACTCGAGAAAAAAGTCCAAAAGTTGGTTCCGTAATGGCATATCTAGTAGTCTAAAGTTTAGTAGAAGCAAGAAACTTAAAGAAACAGACAAAGATTCAAGTAAAAATAACACAAGTAAGACATAGATATAATTTTCTGTTGTAATAATTGTTGTTATTATTATTATTATTTATTTTATTTTATTTTTTTCATCATCACTTTTGGCTTTCTTTAGTCGGTTTACTTCATGGTGGTTGTCATGGAATAATTTTTTTGTTCTATGCAGGGCTATCATTGCACAACCACACTTTTTATAGGAAAATCAA
>NC_061851.1:36025409-36027909 GCF_019202785.1 Penaeus chinensis | reverse complement strand
CTTTGCTAGTGTATTACTTTTCTCATTCAGATATCATGAAGAGAAGAATACCAGACATAGAAAAATTTGTAATGAATGTAAATGATTTTTTATGATGTTATTTAATTTCATATTTATGATGCCTATTTTTATATGTAGAAATAAAGTTTTGGAGTGTTTGATATGTAATTATTTCAATACTTTTTTTATTTGGTAATTGGAATGTATAGGATTCTGTAGTTCATTGTGATGTAGAATGTTCACCTCATGGTCTGAATTTCTTCACATATTACATTTGCCATGAATGGAAAATGCAATAAGATGATTTTCCATGTAAAGAGAGAAGTTTTTTTTGGGCATTTCTTTACAGTATTTTGAATGTTCACAGTATTTCTATTTATAAGGAAATAGTGCAGCATTTGAATGGCCCTGTCCTTATTCGATATTATGTGTGAGAAGAAAACAGTATTTTATGGCAAAGTTGAATGAAACATGCATCATATTGAAAGGGTATTTTGTAGAATATTTATTGATGTGTCATAAAAATGTCTATGAAGCATATTCCTGTGCTTCTTTCATTCCTTCTTGTTATTTTATACAAAAAAATTGCTTGTTTTGGATGTGAGAGTAAAACTGTTACTATCCATTTAGGCATTGAGTATGTATTATATAGAGCAGGCTTCTGTTTGTGTTACTAATGAAATACAATTTTAGTATTACATTTGTATGTTACAATTATTATTGTTATCTTCTCAGTCTGGAAGCGTAAGAACAGTGGTACTATTGCGCATGTCCAAGGCTAAAATGTGCTTTTTTATATCATACTTCAATCATTAGACATTGTCGATACAAGTGAAAATATCTTGTGCTCAAAAGTTCACATCAGCATTACTCTAATGACAATGTAGTTAATTTCTGTGAAGTTTAGATACACTACTAATCTATTGCACAATGCTTTATTTATTAGAACTGAGGCAGTTGATTTTCACTTAATAAAGTAATCTCTATTTGTTGCTTTGTAAATGATGTATATTATTTATGAGAATGTAGTAATTAGAAAACCATAAGACCAAAAGTAAACCATAATACACGTCCCACTGTAGTTTCACATTAGACACCCTCACAACAGAATTCAATGTGATGATATTGTAATAATGACAATGGTACTGACAATATATGTATGATATTTATAGATGCACCATGTAAGGGAGAATCAAGTTTCTTTACTTTGTTGCATTGTAGTTACAAAATGATTGTATACATTGTAGAGTGACTTTGTCCATGGCAAAATGTAAACACTATTTAATTGACAGCCATTTTGGTCTAATGTATGGTGATGAAAAAGAAAGTTTGAGTACAAAGATGAGAAGATAGGAAAGTTGTTGACAAAAGAAGTTATAATAAAAAAAATGTAAACCTGCTCCTGTTTACTTCATATCCTTTTTATGTATACTTAATGACATTTATAGCTTAATGACTTGTGTCTGTATCCCAGCTAGTCTATAACTGCAGTATTTGTCTGCTACTTAACCTGTTATGTATGGTGACATCGGTTTCGGCGTTATACAGCACCAGTGGAGTATACTGTGATGCCAACGTTGGCATCATAATTCCATTGTATTTTAGTTGCTGCTGAGTGAGCCCAATATTCTATTCTGGCTCTATTATTTAGACTGTATATTACCCTAGAAATTCTAGCTCCACCCACCATCACTCTTCCAACCAGTCACTTAAATCAGCTAGACTATGCCCCACCCTCTACCCAAAATGAGAAACAATCATTGGCAGAGTCTACATCACAGTTTCACTCTCTGTGGTCCTACCCTTGTCATCAATATCCCCCTATCTGTTACTTTACCCCTTACCACTTTACCAGAAGAGAGAGAGAGAGAGAGAGAGAGAGAGAGAGAGAGAGAGAGAGAGAGAGAGAGAGAGAGAGAGAGAGAGAGAGAGAGAGAGAGAGAGTTTAGTTTTTGATTCCATTTGTAACAATGGATATTCTTGGTGTGACATAGTGTCTGTTTCATTTTGCTTCTAAACTATCCCCTGTGTGCAAGGAATGGCCGGGGTTACCATCCACTGGCGGCGAGGAATTCGAACGCAGGTCAGCAAGATTGCTAGACGAGAACGCTACCGCTGCACCACACAGAGAGAGAGAGAGAGAGAGAGAGAGAGAGAGAGAGAGAGAGAGAGAGAGAGAGAGAGAGAGAGAGAGAGAGAGAGAGAGAGAGAGAGAGTTATCTTCAGTTACCCTGAAATGAACTTGAGGCCTCACCAAATCTTTCCATTCAACATTCTGTGTGAGTGTGTGAGAGAGATAGAGAGGACGAAACTGTATTAGATAAGAGACGCTCAGGACGACACACTCAAAGTTACAGCTAGCGGCCAAGTGCCCTGTACACAAGCAATGTGCGTCTTTTAAACCATCCCGAGCAAACTGGTTAAACTTTTACCTGTTTGTTCCTTTTCATATCATTTAGTTTGAAAATGAAGTAAGGTAATAGTGTATCAAAGTGATTTT
>NC_061851.1:35992909-36015409 GCF_019202785.1 Penaeus chinensis | reverse complement strand
GACATAAAATAATGATAAGTGATAAAATTTACTCATCATACGATATATTTCTATCAAATCCACATAAAATGAACATCGTTTTAGGGCATAAGATTATGATAAATAAAACTTTGAAATATTCAAAATTAATTAGAATTAAGAAAAAGAGAGCCTCTGTCCCTAAAGTGATGTGAAATCTCGTTCCAGATTAATGGGTCTCTTACCGTCAGCGCTTTCATTCCTTACTTGTGTACGGGACAATAGAGGGAGGAGAGAGAGAGCGAGAGAGAAAGAGAGAGAGTACTTTTTAGTAGTTCATATTCTCTTCCTTCAGTCTACGGACAATTGTGCCACGTTTAATTATAATTTTGCGTCGTTATTTAGTCTTTATTAACTGAAAAGAGCGTAAGTGGTGGCGCATGGCACTTATCTAATCTAGGCCTGAGAGATAACCATCTTAAGTGTTGCTTTGATAAACGAATTATTAGAAATAAAGTAAATTGCCTTATATATGAGAGGCAAAAGAAGATGTAAAACAATATGTAAGTTCAAATAAAACAAAAAAGGCAATAAACACCACTGAACAAGAAAGAATAAGAATAAAACTAACCTAAATTCCATTTAAACAATCATAAAACCCAAGGCTATATACAATAAAACAACATAATATAAGATAAAATATTCTAGTAAAAATAAGGCATCCAAGTAGCTTATATCCAAAATAAAAAATAAAAAATTACTTAAATTAGTTAACCAGTATAATAACTATTACCTTAATAGATTATACGTCTCTGATGTCGTACTTCCACGCCTCACAATACGAGAAATTATAATAAAAAATGAACACGAAACCAACAGATCAAACCGATGGTACTAACAGTCTCCCTTTCCGGGTCTGAGTGGCGGTTCTTCCACTATTACTTTTGTGTGGATTTTCACCTGCGCAGTGACATCAGCGCGGCTTTGACTTTTCTTTAGTAAATGTACAATAACACAATTAACAAGGTAATTGTTTATAAGTAAATTTTTTTTATCCGATTGCACAAGCCCACAATCAGCATCGCCGATAAGGGAACATAAGCATTTCACTCAATACAGAATGAAATCAGGTAAATCACGCTACCACAGTTAGCAGCAAGTTAGAGTATATTACCATTTTACCAATAGCCAATGGCTTGATATGTGCAAAGGCCACACAAAAAGTTTCTGAAACTTTTGTGGTCTGTCAACTCGCTGTGTAACACCAAGGTTTCGAAGCAATGTACAGATAAATTTTTAGTTTTCCTTTGTCAGATACATCTGAAAAACTATTGTATATGCATGAAAGCCATATTATCAGTAAATGTTATATATATGTGTATATATATATACATATATATATATGTGTATACATATTATATACATTTTGTTTTTCTATCATAACTTATATTGTTCAATAAGTTGCTTAAAAAAAAATGAAAAGAATGTATAATTAAAATTCCTCATAATATCAAGTCTTTGTGGTGTAGTGGTTAGCATGATCGCTTGTTGCGCGACAGATTTGGGTTCGATTCCCAACGGAGACAACTCAGTGTATCTTTTGCCTATTTCTTATTATCTTTGGCTTTATCTAGCTCTTTCTAATGCATTATAGTGGGACGGAATATAGGTAGTTTTTAAAAAATTATTATTACTATTTAATGACCATTATTGTCATTATAATTATCTTTATTATTATTATTATTATTATTATTACTACTATCATTATTATTATTATTATTATTACTATCATTATTATTATTATCATTATTACTATCATTATTATTATTATGATATCATATTATTTTACCCTGAAATAACTAACTTGACTTTCTCAGGGTTAAAACGCTATAAAGTTCGGTATAAAGATGTTGTTATTATCATTGTTTTCCTTTCTTTATTTGTCTGGTCCTTATCATTAGCAGTATTAATGTTCTTATCATTAGAGATTTCATGTTCATTACTACATAAATATAATTTAGTTAAATTATATTTTAACTCTCGAAAACTTATTTTACGTTCAGTTCTTTCATTTTAATTTTTGATATAGGTTCAAACTTCAGTTTACTAATGGATTGCGAATTTCTGGGTTGTCTCATGTAAACTTGCACTATGTTCCAACGTATTCATTAACTCAGAGTATATACATAATGCTGAAATATCACACACAATATATATATATATATAAATATACGTATATGCGTATATATATATATATATATATATATATATATATATATATGTGTGTGTGTGTGTGTGTGTGTGTGTGTGTGTGTGAGAGAGAGAGAGAGAGAGAGAGAGAGAGAGAGAGAGAGAGAGAGAGAGAGAGAGAGAGAGAGAGAGAGAGAGAGAGAGAGAGAGAGAGAGAGAGGAATATAAGTCATGTAAGAGATAATTAGATAATGCCCATATCCAAAGGCCGATATCCAAAGGCCTCCTAAAAGAGCTGCAGGTAACTAACCGCTGGATTAGTGTGTAGACAAACTGATCAACTCATTGTACAAAGAAAATGTTTATATGTTTCGCCTATAAAAGCATCCCCGGCGGTCTGTTGGTTTCTTCAGGGAAAACAACCTTGTTTCACAACTTACCCACCATATATTACTCATTATGGTGAGATAAATGCATTTTTTAACACTCTTATTTGCATTTAATACATCAGCTCTTTTTGAAGTCTGACTATGAATTATTTGTTTTAATTCTTATATGTTTTGCATATTATGATAAATTGATATTGCAAGCAAGAATTTGCGAAATATACAAATTTAACAAGTTGTAAATATAGACAGTTGAGGCATTTTGAGGAATGGATGCACACAGAATTACATATCAATAATTATTGTTACACATTTTGAAAAACTAGACATGCATGCTTAAAAAATGAAAAGAATGTATAATTAACATTCCTCATATTATTAAGTCTTTGTGGTGTAGTGGTTAGCATGATCGCTTGATGCGCGACAGACTTGGGTTCGATTCCCAACGGAGACAACTCAGTGTATCTTTTGCCTATTTCTTATTATCTTTGGCTTTATCTAGCTCTTTCTAATGCATTATAGTGGGACGGAATATAGGTAGTTTTTAAATAATTATTATTACTATTTAATGACCATTATTGTCATTATAATTATCTTTATTATTATTATTATTATTATTACTACTATCATTATTATTATTATTATTATTATTACTATCATTATTATTATTATCATTATTACTATCATTATTATTATTATGATATCATATTATTTTACCCTGAAATAACTAACTTGACTTTCTCAGGGTTAAAACGCTATAAAGTTCGGTATAAAGATTTTGTTATTATCATTGTTTTCCTTTCTTTATTTGTGTGGTCCTTATCATTAGCAGTATTAATGTTCTTATCATTAGAGATTTCATGTTCATTACTACATAAATATAATTTAGTTAAATTATATTTTAACTCTCGAAAACTTATTTTACGTTCAGTTCTTTCATTTTAAATTTTTATATAGTTTTAAACTTCAGTTTACTAATGGATTGCGAATTTCTGGGTTGTCTCATGTATACTTGCACTATGTTCCAACGTATTCATTAACTCAGAGTATATACATAATGCTGAAATATCACACACAATATATATATATATATAAATATACGTATATGCGTATATATATATGTGTGTGTGTGTGTGTGTGTGTGTGAGAGAGAGAGGGAGAGGGAGAGGGAGAGAGAGAGAGAGAGAGAGAGAGAGAGAGAGAGAGAGAGAGAGAGAGAGAGAGAGAGAGAGAGAGAGAGAGAGAGAGAGAGAGAGAGAGGAATATAAGTCATGTAAGAGATAATTAGATAATGCCCATATCCAAAGGCCTATATCCAAAGGCCTCTTAAAAGAGCTGCAGGTAACTAACCGCTGGATTAGTGTGTAGACAAACTGATCAACTCATTGTACAAAGAAAATGTTTATATGTTTCGCCTATAAAAGCATCCCCGGCGGTCTGTTGGTTTCTTCAGGGAAAACAACCTTGTTTCACAACTTACCCACCATATATCACTCATTATGGTGAGATAAATGCATTTTTTAACACTCTTATTTGCATTTAATATATCTGCTCTTTTTTAAGTCTGACTATGAATTATTTGTTTTAATTCTTATATGTTTTGCATATTATGATAAATTGATATTGCAAGCAAGAATTTGCGAAATATACAAATTTGACAAGTTGTAAATATAGACAGTTGAGGCATTTTGAGGAATGGATGCACACAGAATTACATATCAATAATTATTGTTACACATTTTTAAAAACTAGACATGCATGCTTAAAAAAATGAAAAGAATGTATAATTAAAATGTCGTTTATTATCAAGTCTTTGTGGTGTAGTGGTTAGCATGATCGCTTGATGCGCGACAGATTTGGGTTCGATTCCCAACGGAGACAACTCAGTGTATCTTTTGCCTATTTCTTATTATCTTTGGCTTTATCTAGCTCTTTCTAATGCATTATAGTGGGACGGAATATAGGTAGTTTTTAAATAATTATTATTACTATTTAATGACCATTATTGTCATTATAATTATCTTTATTATTATTATTTGTATTATTATTACTTCTATTATTATTATTATTATTATTATTATTATTATTACTATCATTATTATTATTATCATTATTACTATTATTATTATTATTATTATTATGATATAATATTATATCATATTATATCATATTATTTTACCCTGAAATAACTAACTTGACTTTCTCAGGGTTAAAACGCTATAAAGTTCGGTATAAAAATTTTGTTATTATCATTATTTTCCTTTCTTTATTTGTGTGGTCCTTATCATTAGCAGTATTAATGTTCTTATCATTAGAGTTTTCATGTTCATTACTGCAGAAAAACGAGGCTAAAAATAAAAGACGGGAATGGAACCAAATTCCCCACCTCGAAGGTTTTTCTTATCAAACCATTTTGAATATTTACGAAATCACTAGTCAGGCATAATGACCTGCAAGGTTAGTTTATGCTTGCTAGTCTGTCTTCTCTCTCCTTCTCTCATCCTGTCTCTGAGTCTGTCTGTTTATCTGTTAGTCTCTCTCTCTCTATCTCTCTAACTCTCTGTCTCTCTCTCTATCTAAATCTATCTCTCTCTCTCTCACCGTCCTTTCCTCTCACTCACTTTCTCCCTGCCTCCCCCTCTCTCTTTTTCAACGCATCGTTTAATATGTCTATAATAATGATAATTAAACAATGACTATTAAGATAATTATGATCCTAATAATGTTAATAATGACTTCACTTATAGCGTAATTATAATGATGATAGTAACCTGTCCCTTGTTGTTTTCTAACGTATTCATCATTCGAATACTTTTACTCTGTGTTTGTGTGTGACTGATGCACATTTTCTCTATCTGTGTTTGCTTGTCTCACACTCGTTGGTTGCTACCTCGAAGCACAAGCATTTCTTTTGGACTGTCCCTGAGACCGATACAAGTAAAAAACAGCTGAGAATGGCATGTAACATGTAAATATTTAAATTATGGTTCCGGTAGACATTTTATAATGATGAAGACAAGCTCTCTTCTCTCAGATCTATCAAGCCATGTAATCTCATTGGGTATATTGGAAACAGCGAAGTATAGTAACTTTGCATATAACATCACGTTAGTAATTCAATTCATAAACCTGAGTTATGTATATAAAATGAATTTGGAATGACCTATCCATTATCAGACAGACAAACAGACAGACAGACGAGCAGACAGACAAGAAAAAATACTGGGAAAGGGTGATATGCACTCTCACAAAGGCATACAATAAGCTGCCTTAACGCTATAAGATTGTATTGCAGCATGTATGGTATTTTGCTTTACCTTTTACTTGTTGAATAGAACAGTTTATGATATAAAAAATAATATATCTGAACGACAGATGTGCTTTTTAATTGTCAAGTTATTTTAGAAGGATTAGTATGTTTACATTTAGAGATGGTTAAGTTATTTAGAAAATTTGAATAAAATGTAGAAAACAGCCTAAACGCCTTTTATCAAATACCACGTGAAAGATGTTCATAAACATTTTTTGCATGCCCACCCTCTCTCTCTTTCACAATCATAAACACATAGAAGCTAAACATATTCAAAAGACAAGTACATCGGAAAACGAAACCTGACATACCTTGCAGCATATTCAAACTGGCCTAATGAGTAAAACACTCGACTGCTGTCACTTGCTTTTAGTTTCGTTTTCCTGTAACAATTAGTATATTGATTTTTATGATAATGATGAAAACCTTGATAAGAACTCAAAAAGTAATCAAATCTTTTATATATATTACGTTGCGCCAGTATTGTGATAAAACACTTTTACATTTTTTTTTTTTTTTTTTTTTTACAAAATTATTTTGTTACTATTTTCACGTTTCCCTTTATTATAAATTTTATACTATTTATAGCGCTCAATGATACGACAGGCGCCGACTGAAAAAGTTAGTCTAGATAAAAATGTAAAAATGTATCAGCCAATATTGTATTTTTTTCATTTTAAGTCGTATGGCAATGGAGGAAAATTGTATAATTCCATTGCTGTGTAGGGTTGTAACATGGAAGGAAAGTATATATTACTGTCTCTATGATTCTAGCACAAAGGTAAACTGTAGTAAAAGTAAAGACAGCAAAAAAACAACAACACCATATATGTTTTAGCCTTTACTTTATAATAAATTCTTTATTATAGAAATGATCATTTCCCTTGTCATCATCTTGATCTTTACCATCGTCATTATAATTATCATTATCATTATTATCATCATTGACTGCTATTGTCAGTCATTATTATCCGTATTATCATTATGATGATGATTATCATTATTATTATTATTATAATTACCATTATTATTATTGTTGTTGTTATCCTTATTATTATTATTATATTAAAATAACAGAAAACGAAACGAAATTGAATATTATGTGCTGTGTTAAAATATATTAAAATGGTGTAGGTCTTCACTTCCCACGAGGAAATCCCGCGATCGATCCCTTTCCCTGCCAAGTGGAAATGTTCCACATAGGTGCCATTGTTGTGTTTTATGGTCTTTCAGTTTACCTTAGACGTAATAACATAAACATAGGTATTTCATCGCAACATGATAGGTACAAATTTTTTTTTTTTTACATTTTCTTTTCAAGTGTACATCTACTTTTTTCTCAGAAAAAACGTAACAAAGCGAGTTTGTTAATTAAAAAACGAAGGTATTTCAAACTTTTAAAAGTATTAATGAGGTAGAAATCTGTAGGGATACTTGATCTTAGTCAAATTCTTCATAATAATTGTTATTAAGCTACTGTCCTTAATGCATTTTTCCCATATGTGACTACGTCTGAAGTCTGTAATTGTGTTTACATTCTTATTGCAATCGTCATTACTTGTGTCATTTCATAATTTCATGATACACTAATGAAAATTATATATATATATATATATATATATATATATATATATTTTTTTTTTTTTTTTTTTTTTTTCTTCTTTTTTACAGCAGTTAATAGTATTATTTTCCTTGATGTAATGCTTAAAAGGAAAAAAATAAGAATAATAACATGAAGAAATAGCTGAAAAGAAGAGACCACTATCTAGGGGCGGATCCGAGCGAAAATAATAAATTGTAATCAAAGTTAGGATATCAACATTTTGTATTTATGTATCAAAAATGCATATCCATGGGCATTTTTCACTAACTAATGAATAAGAAACAAAGGAGAGGTAAAAAGAAAGAAGGAAAACATGGAGAGCAAAAAATTGTGATCATTATCCAAGGGCAGATGAGAACGAGTCATGAATTGTAAATAGAAGTTAGAATCTCTTTTATCTTATAATGAATATTCTGATTAGGAGGTTAAGAAAATGCTAGATAGAGGCGTTTTCAATGCAGTCGGTGAAAAAATGAAATCATAACAGGGACTATGGGCTTACTTTTTTGTGTGTGTTAGTCTATCAACGATTTTCTTACAATTTTGCAATAAGTAGTTTCGTTGGATAAAGACATGTTCCACAGACATATATCGTTATTATTTTTATCACAAGTCTGGGCGTTATCCTTATCATAATACCTTTTTTTATTTTTTTATTTTTCTCTACCTTATATGGCTCTCTCTCATGCTTTTTATTTTTATCCATGTATTCAGTCATAGTCTTCATACCCATTAAGCTGAGTTTAACCAATCGCATGTCAATGTAAGTATGCACCCACATATGCACACAGACTGAACTGATTCCTCGAGCAAATTTACTATCAGTGTGTAAAAAATTGAAAGAAGAATATCTAATAAGAAAAGTGAGTGAAAATGACTGATGGGTAAGCAGAAAAGTATAAATGGACAAAGTTGTGTATCTGCATTTATATATATTTATATATAAAGAGAATGAGTCTTTTCATCTTGAAATTCACTTTACAATATTCCAGTACGACAGTTAGATCGTTTCTTGATTCTCTTATCCTTGCATGCTTGAGATGCAAGGAACAGGAAGGTGACAGATGAAGGGATAGTCAACACAAGGAGGCCAAGGAACTTTTTAAAATCTAACCAGAAAGCACTTCTATCGCGAGCTGTGATTTAAAATTCAAGGTTCAGTAACTTTGGCTTCATATAATTTTACTGCAATAATTATGATCATTTTTATCCTAATTACATTCAGTATAAATCAGATTTGCTGCCAGTGTGTACGAAATCATTAGAAGAATAAGTAGAAAACAAGTAGAAACACTTAGAGACTGATTGGTAGATAGAAAGGTTTATATACAGATAGATAGCGAGAGAGAGAGAGTTAGGGAGATCGAGAGAACGAGAAAGAAAGAGGGTGAGAGAGACTTTTCTTAGATATCACAGTCAAATACAGAAATATATGAATATTTAGTTGAGTCTCTTATAATTACTGAGTTTATTTTTATGAATAAATATCATCCCCCGTCTGTCTTCAACTTCCTTCCGCAATTTCTTCCGAAATTTAATATTAAGTACTGTGTTTAAATATACTAAAAATTCCAATGTAATATAGCAGCAACGGCGGAATGGTTAAGGTCGTCACTTCCCACATGGATGTCCCGCGATCGATTCCATTCCATGCCAAGTGGAACGTTCCACGTAGGTGTCATTGTTGTGTTTTATGGTCTTGTTATTTTATGGTTTTTATTGTTCACCTTAGACGTAATAACATAAAAATAGATATTTAATCGCAATATGATAGATACAAAAAAACATTATACATTTTCTTTTCATGTACTTTATTCTCAGAAAAAACGTAACACAACGGCGTGAGTTTGTTTATTATAAAACAAAGGTATTTCAGCTATGCTCAAACCTTTTAAAAATATTCTGATTAGGAGGTGAAGAAAATGACAGAGAGAGAGACGGGGTAATCTATGTAATCTATGGAAAAAAAATGAATTCATTTTTTATTACGCCTGTCTATCAACGACTTACAATTTTGCAATAAGTAGTTTCGTTGGACATATATCGTTATTATTTTTATCACAAGTCTGGGGCATTATCCTTATCATATTATTGTTTTCTATTTTCAACATTGTTACCATTATCGCCATTTCTATTGCTCATTACTATTGATATTTTTTTTTATCAGTGTTATTATTCCTACCAAACAGGGTTGGGACTACGAACGCATCTCTCTCTCGCTCTCTACCTTCTATCTGTATGTCTATCTCTCTCATACTTGTTATTTTTATACACGCATGCACACACACTCGCACATATTATTGCAATAAAATTATATCAAGGCAAAGATGCTGAGGCTAGATTTTTAATTCTCAGCGTTTATTGCTAATGGCTTCTCGTTTATCATGATTTTTAAATAATATTAATTAGTTAATAATAAGATTAATAAATGTATGACCACGGAAACGAATGTAAAGTAAAAAGGTCGAAGGAATCGAACCATAGGCCCCATGCCTCGAAGGCGAGTGTTTAATTCATTAAGCCATGATGAATATGATTTTGCTATTCAAATTTATAAATGCATCTATCAGTTATTTTTTCACTATGTCTCCTTCTCCAAAAGTTATTTTTCATGTGCTATCTTACACTGACAATCATCATATTGTATTCTACCGTGTGATATGATGCCAAAATTACAAAGTTTTTAATAAAAGATAAAAGAGAGGGAAAGGGGGCGGGGGAGAGAGGGAGAGAGAGAGACAGAGAGAGGGAGAGGGAGAGGGAGGGAGAGGATGAGGAAGAGGAAGAGGGAGGGAGAGGGGTAGAGGGAGAGAGAGCGAGTCTGTCTTTTGTTTTAAGAATAATTTTCCAGTACTGATAAATGTTTTATTATATTTGATATAGATAAAATGGTATTTGGAAATTAAACATAAAAGGGGATTAAATTATTAAAATCTTCTGCTGATGACTCCATGAACTTTATCCGTTTTTTACTATAAAATTAAGAATATATTAAATACTATTCGATGCTCTAAAATAACTTGTGTAGTGTAGATACTAGAAAGTAAACTTATATAAAGCAGCATTAATGAAATAATAATCAGGATTATCAGTATAGTTGTGACTAAACCGTAGTAACGGCACTGTGATAATTGTTTTCAGTATCAGCTATTAATAACATATTTTTTTAATGTATAAAATTTAATAAAATGTTCCAAATCTACATTTTTTTTGCAAATGTATAATGCTAATATTTGATTACATAAGAATTTGAAAATGCTTTCGTTTTTCAGTCTTGTATATTATGATGATAATATAAACAGATGTAGCGAAAATTTGTGATATCTACAAATTAACAAAAATTGTAAAAATAGACTGTAGAGGCATTTTGAGGAATGTATGCACACTCAAATACACACATATTATATAAATTGCTACAGTTTTACTAGACATGTTTAAGATCTAAGCGCTTGGAATTAAATACATTTAAAATTTCTCATTACATCTTGAGTCTCTCTATTGTAGTGATAACAGGGATGAATGTATAAGTCTTCTTTTCCAATTTTTTTTTGTTTGTTTGTTATCTTTGGTTTTACATACCTCTTTCTACTGTGTTATAGTGTGAAGAAATGAAGTATCTTTTTGCAGTTATTTTCATTATCATTACTATTGTATTATCATCATTATTATTATTGTTATTATTACCATTCCTATTATTGTTATTATTACCATTACTATTATTGTTATCACTATCATTATCATCATTGTTGTTATTGTTATCATTATTATCATTATCATTACTGTTTATCATAATTAATGTTATTATTAGGATCATTATTATTGTTACTATTATTATTATTATTATTATTATTATTATTATTATTATTATTATTATTATCACTACCATTGTTATCTTTATAATTATTCTAATTCTTTGCCATTATTTTTATGCAAATTATTTATGGAAAAAATAGATGTTAGAAAGTAGGAAAAGCCTGTGACTTTGGACTTTAAAATAATAACTATCAACTGATATTGCATTTTTTTTTTTCATTCTGAGCCGTATGATAATGAAGAAAAAATGTATAATTTTGTTGTTGTGTAAGTTTGAAACATAGTATAAAAATATAGTAATACTGTCTTTATGATTCTAACACAGAGGTAAACTTCTGTAATAAAGGTAAAGGCAACAGCACATATTATATAGACATATTATCGTATTTTGTATGGGTCTCCTTTTTGAAATTCCATTATACTGTCATTTACCGATAATCATTTTAGAAATTATTGCAGGCAACTTATGTCCCTTAAGAGCAATTTCAATATGTAATTCCTCCTTTAACATAATTAATCCTTCATTATACAAGAATGATTTTTCTTCCGTAGACATTACCTGGTTTATAAGCATCTTCAATATTATCATTATCCATGTATTTATCTTTAATCATTATTATTTTCATTACCATTATCATTATCATTGGCATTGTCATTATTATTGATATTATAATCAACATTATCATTGCTACTCTAGTACTCTAGTACGAAAAATATTTTACATTTTCTTTTCAAGTGCAAATACACATTCTCAGGGAAAATCAGTTTGTTAATTCAAAAGCAAAGGTATTTCAACTATGCTCAAACCTGGTAAAAATATGAGTTGAACATATGTAGGGATACTTGATATCAGTCAAATCCTTTATAGTAATTGTTAATAGTCTATTTTTCATTACATTTTATCATTATATGTAACAGCGTTTTAAATTTGTAAATGAGTTTACATTCTTGCAATTGTCATTATCCTTACGAGCTCAGTTTATCATTTTATCCTAAACATCACATAATATTATAAATCATTCATTACTGACGGGAAAAAAAACAGTTCTTTATGTTGAATCTTATTATGCCTTCACAAAAAAATATTGGAAACATGTATATAGTTTGATAAAATCAAATTCCTAAATGCTGAATTGATAACTGTTTTCACAATAACATTTGTTATGACAATATACAGTCACGACTTATGATCATGATTTACATATTATTCTAACACTATTGCTTTACAGGCATTACGGTTTGGAGATATTTCTTTAAACAGAAATGCTTGTAATGTATTAGAGATTGAAGATAATAAAGCCACACCATAAGAAATTTTGTCATAGGTTTTTGGTAATTTTCTTACTAGACCACATAAAATACGTCCCCTATATATTCCAAGCTTATCTTCAAGTTCGCAGTCTCATGTAATATATAATTTTTATGATTATAATTTTGTGTTATCACTTATTTATGAACATACATTATAAAGATTTCATGGCTGAGTACGAAGAAAGTGTATGAATTTCATACGAAATAACTGCACACAAATTGATGCATGAGACGAGAAATAAAGTACACTGGCATATTAAGTTATTGTAGCACCTCCCCCTCTTTACATATATATTTTTTTCATTTCTTTTCTTTTATCGTATTGCATTCTTGTTTTAAATGTGAAATGTTGGATTTTAGCCACGTTGAGGTATTTATGACGCTCTCTCTCTCTTCCCCTCCCAATCTTTCTCTCGTTTTCTTAAGTTTATTTAACTCAAATATATCTACTAATCTGTGTGTTTACATTCGTACAAATATCTGCAGTAACAATAACAGGCACTTGAATATTTGTGCTTTAAGAATAGATGGAATTCTGTGAATCTCAAAGGACTGATATTTCATAATAAATTACGTAAGTTTCGTAGTTGACCAAAACATCGTTATTTTCCTTTGCTGCTACAGTTTTTGCATTATTACAAAATAAAAAAAAATATATGAGTTACAAGAATTAACATTATGAATAATACCTGTCATCATTTGTTTATGTAAATACGCTTTTAGTTTCTTTAAGAATTAGTGGATGAACACAGTGATTTGTTTTATTGTTATTCCTTAATTTGTGTGTATGCAAAAAATTATTCACACATTACTTATTCTTTAGTCGGTACATAACTGTGTGTGGATGTGTATGTGTATGTGTATGTGTATGTGTATGTGTATGTGTATGTGTATGTGTATGTGTATGTGTATGTGTATGTGTATGTGTATGTGTATGTGTATGTGTATGTGTATGTGTATGTGTATGTGTATGTGTATGTGTATGTGTATGTGTATGTGTATGTGTATGTGTATGTGTATGTGTATGTGTATGTGTATGTGTATGTGTATGTGTATGTGTATGTGTATGTGTATGTGTATGTGTATGTGTATGTGTATGTGTATGTGTATGTGTATGTGTATGTGTATGTGTATGTGTATGTGTATGTGTATGTGTATGTGTATGTGTATGTGTATGTGTATGTGTATGTGTATGTGTATGTGTATGTGTATGTGTATGTGTATGTGTATGTGTATGTGTATGTGTATGTGTATGTGTATGTGTATGTGTATGTGTATGTGTATGTGTATGTGTATGTGTATGTGTATGTGTATGTGTATGTGTATGTGTATGTGTATGTGTATGTGTATGTGTATGTGTATGTGTATGTGTATGTGTATGTGTATGTGTATGTGTATGTGTATGTGTATGTGTATGTGTATGTGTATGTGTATGTGTATGTGTATGTGTATGTGTATGTGTATGTGTATGTGTATGTGTATGTGTATGTGTATGTGTATGTGTATGTGTATGTGTATGTGTATGTGTATGTGTATGTGTATGTGTATGTGTATGTGTATGTGTATGTGTATGTGTATGTGTATGTGTATGTGTATGTGTATGTGTATGTGTATGTGTATGTGTATGTGTATGTGTATGTGTATGTGTATGTGTATGTGTATGTGTATGTGTATGTGTATGTGTATGTGTATGTGTATGTGTATGTGTATGTGTATGTGTATGTGTATGTGTATGTGTATGTGTATGTGTATGTGTATGTGTATGTGTATGTGTATGTGTATGTGTATGTGTATGTGTATGTGTATGTGTATGTGTATGTGTATGTGTATGTGTATGTGTATGTGTATGTGTATGTGTATGTGTATGTGTATGTGTATGTGTATGTGTATGTGTATGTGTATGTGTATGTGTATGTGTATGTGTATGTGTATGTGTATGTGTATGTGTATGTGTATGTGTATGTGTATGTGTATGTGTATGTGTATGTGTATGTGTATGTGTATGTGTATGTGTATGTGTATGTGTATGTGTATGTGTATGTGTATGTGTATGTGTATGTGTATGTGTATGTGTATGTGTATGTGTATGTGTATGTGTATGTGTATGTGTATGTGTATGTGTATGTGTATGTGTATGTGTATGTGTATGTGTATGTGTATGTGTATGTGTATGTGTATGTGTATGTGTATGTGTATGTGTATGTGTATGTGTATGTGTATGTGTATGTGTATGTGTATGTGTATGTGTATGTGTATGTGTATGTGTATGTGTATGTGTATGTGTATGTGTATGTGTATGTGTATGTGTATGTGTATGTGTATGTGTATGTGTATGTGTATGTGTATGTGTATGTGTATGTGTATGTGTATGTGTATGTGTATGTGTATGTGTATGTGTATGTGTATGTGTATGTGTATGTGTATGTGTATGTGTATGTGTATGTGTATGTGTATGTGTATGTGTATGTGTATGTGTATGTGTATGTGTATGTGTATGTGTATGTGTATGTGTATGTGTATGTGTATGTGTATGTGTATGTGTATGTGTATGTGTATGTGTATGTGTATGTGTATGTGTATGTGTATGTGTATGTGTATGTGTATGTGTATGTGTATGTGTATGTGTATGTGTATGTGTATGTGTATGTGTATGTGTATGTGTATGTGTATGTGTATGTGTATGTGTATGTGTATGTGTATGTGTATGTGTATGTGTATGTGTATGTGTATGTGTATGTGTATGTGTATGTGTATGTGTATGTGTATGTGTATGTGTATGTGTATGTGTATGTGTATGTGTATGTGTATGTGTATGTGTATGTGTATGTGTATGTGTATGTGTATGTGTATGTGTATGTGTATGTGTATGTGTATGTGTATGTGTATGTGTATGTGTATGTGTATGTGTATGTGTATGTGTATGTGTATGTGTATGTGTATGTGTATGTGTATGTGTATGTGTATGTGTATGTGTATGTGTATGTGTATGTGTATGTGTATGTGTATGTGTATGTGTATGTGTATGTGTATGTGTATGTGTATGTGTATGTGTATGTGTATGTGTATGTGTATGTGTATGTGTATGTGTATGTGTATGTGTATGTGTATGTGTATGTGTATGTGTATGTGTATGTGTATGTGTATGTGTATGTGTATGTGTATGTGTATGTGTATGTGTATGTGTATGTGTATGTGTATGTGTATGTGTATGTGTATGTGTATGTGTATGTGTATGTGTATGTGTATGTGTATGTGTATGTGTATGTGTATGTGTATGTGTATGTGTATGTGTATGTGTATGTGTATGTGTATGTGTATGTGTATGTGTATGTGTATGTGTATGTGTATGTGTATGTGTATGTGTATGTGTATGTGTATGTGTATGTGTATGTGTATGTGTATGTGTATGTGTATGTGTATGTGTATGTGTATGTGTATGTGTATGTGTATGTGTATGTGTATGTGTATGTGTATGTGTATGTGTATGTGTATGTGTATGTGTATGTGTATGTGTATGTGTATGTGTATGTGTATGTGTATGTGTATGTGTATGTGTATGTGTATGTGTATGTGTATGTGTATGTGTATGTGTATGTGTATGTGTATGTGTATGTGTATGTGTATGTGTATGTGTATGTGTATGTGTATGTGTATGTGTATGTGTATGTGTATGTGTATGTGTATGTGTATGTGTATGTGTATGTGTATGTGTATGTGTATGTGTATGTGTATGTGTATGTGTATGTGTATGTGTATGTGTATGTGTATGTGTATGTGTATGTGTATGTGTATGTGTATGTGTATGTGTATGTGTATGTGTATGTGTATGTGTATGTGTATGTGTATGTGTATGTGTATGTGTATGTGTATGTGTATGTGTATGTGTATGTGTATGTGTATGTGTATGTGTATGTGTATGTGTATGTGTATGTGTATGTGTATGTGTATGTGTATGTGTATGTGTATGTGTATGTGTATGTGTATGTGTATGTGTATGTGTATGTGTATGTGTATGTGTATGTGTATGTGTATGTGTATGTGTATGTGTATGTGTATGTGTATGTGTATGTGTATGTGTATGTGTATGTGTATGTGTATGTGTATGTGTATGTGTATGTGTATGTGTATGTGTATGTGTATGTGTATGTGTATGTGTATGTGTATGTGTATGTGTATGTGTATGTGTATGTGTATGTGTATGTGTATGTGTATGTGTATGTGTATGTGTATGTGTATGTGTATGTGTATGTGTATGTGTATGTGTATGTGTATGTGTATGTGTATGTGTATGTGTATGTGTATGTGTATGTGTATGTGTATGTGTATGTGTATGTGTATGTGTATGTGTATGTGTATGTGTATGTGTATGTGTATGTGTATGTGTATGTGTATGTGTATGTGTATGTGTATGTGTATGTGTATGTGTATGTGTATGTGTATGTGTATGTGTATGTGTATGTGTATGTGTATGTGTATGTGTATGTGTATGTGTATGTGTATGTGTATGTGTATGTGTATGTGTATGTGTATGTGTATGTGTATGTGTATGTGTATGTGTATGTGTATGTGTATGTGTATGTGATTATTATTATAACTGATATCATTACCAATATTATTTTTATCATCATATTTGTTATTATCATTATCATTATTATCGTTATTTTTGTAATTTTCATTATTATCGTTATTTATATTATTACTATTATTACATCATTGTCATCATCGCTATCGCCATTATTATCATTACTGTTACTTTTATTATTTGTTGCATCATTTTTAATATTTATTAAGATTTGTTGCATCCTTATCAACATTTATTAAGATTTATTGCATCATTATTATAATTTTAATTCTCAAAACTAATATTAGAAGTATCATTTTTATTGCCGTTATCTCTGTCGTTATTTTTAACACTGTTATCATTACATGTTCTTGTCAATACTATTTGAATTTTTATCGTCCTTACTATCACTATGATCACTAAACGATAACATATATAAAAATTGTATCATAAGGCAAGGAAAAACTTACGGATAGCCATGAAAAAAAGTATTCTTATTCTCCTTAGAAGGAGGATATTCAAGAACCAGAAGAAGGAATGAGTGAGCGACGAAAAAGAAGAGGACGTGCCAGGAGAAGAATGAAGAAGATGAAGAAACACGCGCGAATAGCGTAGGAAAGGAACAGAAGGAAAAGACCGGAAGGAGTTCGATGAAGAGAATGATGTAATGTAATAGTAGTTTTGTTTTTTAAAGTTACCATATTTTTTTGTTGGTGTCATTATTATCACCAACAGTAGTAGTACCACTATTATACCAATTTTCATTTCTCCTTTCATTAAGGGATCTTAATTGCTACTTTGAAAATATCTATGTCAATTTTGAACTAGATTTTTTTTTATAAGTGCTATAAAGCTAATATCATCAGTACATTAGGTGCATCATATGAGCACTGCTTCAAAAACTAACTCGCTGAAAATCATATATCCCAACGCGTGACTGTTTGAGACAAATTTTGAGTACGTAGCAAGAGAAAGCTTCAGGTTGGCCGCTTCTACTATTCTGTAATGTATATGATTTTAGTTACACTTAAAAAAAGAAAATGTAAATCAATTACAGAATTATTATCAAATGAAGTTTACTTATTTATTTTTTTAAGCCATAAAAAAGTAGAAATCGAATTACGAGGAATGATTTAAACATCAATAGCACCTTTACTTTCGTTATGTAGAAAAATGTCTTTAAAAGGATTTGGTTAATGCAACACAGTTTGATTAGTCACAAAAATCGGTTTAGTTTATTATCATTTGCTTGAATTTAAATTATCGGAGCAACTTTCAAAGGCGTTTTTCTAAGCACTGAGAGATTATTGTTAGAGAGAGGTTATTATCATCATTACTGCTACTAGTAGTACTATCATTATTACTTGAGAAAGTGCTCTTATGATGTACCTAATGCACTGATGATATTAGCCTTTATATCACTTATTAAAAAATCCAGTTCGATGGTAGGGTTATCTCAAAATTAGTGTGTATGTATATGTATATGTGTATGTGTATGTGTATGTGTATGTATACATACATACATACATACATACATACGCGCGTGCACACACATACACATACACATACACATGCACACACACACACACACACACAGTTATATATATATATATATATATATATATATATATAATTTTATATCTTTCATTCGTCTCTTTATCTCTATCCATCAGTCTCTCACTGTTTTTCTTGGTCCGCTGGATATTCACGATCACTAAATATTTTACACAATGGCAACACGTTTGATTGAATTTAATTTTAAAGGCTCTAAATTTACAGTAATATCCTATCAAACCACAGACATTGGGGCAAGATCACCCGTATTGACTGAAATGCTACACAAAAACGGTAATACCAATGAAATCATAGTGATATAATAATATTAATTTCATGATCATAATCGTGACTGTAAATAGTCATAGCAAATGTTACTGTGATAAAAGTTATCAAAATATATCAGGTGATATCAAATACTTCATATTTTTATTATTATTATTATATATATATTTTTTTTGTTGTTGTTGTTGTATATATTTTTTTTAAGTGATCAAATATGAATCACATGCTATTTTGTAATGATTCATTACAAAGAACAACAATGTATAATGCTCAGATAAAATGATAAAAGAACTGATAAAGATAATGACGATTGCAAAACGAATGTAAACACAATTGCAAACTTCAAACGCAGTTACATTTTTTTTTTAATGCAGTAAGGAAAGCAGCTCAATAACAACATTTATAACAGATTTGACTGATCTCCCTAATGACCTTAGCTGTTGACGCGGCAAGTAATTTTAAATAATCAATCAATCATTTTAATATAAAACTTTATTTTCATGTGAGTACGTCCAAGGCAACCTGGAAGTCCATAAAACACAACAATGGCACCTACGTGGAACATTTCCACTTGGCATGGAATGGGATCGACCGTGGGACTTTCTTATGGGAAGTCAAGACCTTTACCATTCCGCCATTGCTGCTTATTTTATCAAGAGTTTTTAGTATATTTAAACACAGTACTTAATATTCAATTTCGTTTCGATTTCTGTTATCTTAATATATCAATAATAATAATAATAATAATAATCAAAATAATTGTAATTATAATGACAATAATAATTATATTAATAGTAGTTATGAAAATTAAGATGATAATAATAATAATATTAATATTAATAATAATAATGACAATAGTAATAGTAATAATAATACTTGTAATTATAATGACAATAATAATAGTATTAATAGTGGTTATGAAAATGAAAATGATAATAATATTATTATTGATATTAATAATAATCATGATAATAATAATAGTAATAATAATAATAATAATTATTATTATAATGACAGTAATAATAGTATTGATAGTGGTTATGATAATGAAAATGATAATAATAATACTATTAATATTAGTAATAATAATGATAATAATAATAGTAATAATAGTGATAATAATAATATTTACAATGGATATGAAAATGAAAATGATAGTAGTAGTAGTTGGAGTGATAATGGTAATAATAATAATGATAATAATAATAATAATAATAATAATAATAATAATAATAATAATAATAATAATAATAACAATAATGATAATAATAAAATAATAATAATAATAATAATAATAATTATGATGACAAAAGTAATAATTATTGTTATAATGAAGATAATGTTAATGATAATAATGATGAGAATGATAATAACAATAATAATCATAATAGTAAGTATAATAGTAATATTGATAGTACTCTTAGTAGCAGAAAGGATAATAATAATAATAATGGTATGACAATGACAGTGACAATGATAACAATAATAATAAAAAAATATAATGATAATGCTAATACTAATTATAAGCCAGACGATAGGTCAACGATAAAATATAATTTCTTTAATAAATCATTAATTTTAAGAGAAAGGGTAAACCATATATGGGAATTGCTATGAAGTGACGGAAGATGAATAAAATTAATATCATCGAGTGAAAGTGTGATGGAATTTCAAAAACGAAAGTCATAAAAAATACGGTAATATGTCTATCAACTTACACTGTTTTTTTTCTTTCTTTCTCTTTTGTGTGGTTGTCTTTAGTTATATCATAGAAGTTTTTTTTGTGTGTAAAGTCATACAATAAACAAAAAATTATTTCTCTTAGTGCAGGATTATGCCTACAATGACAATTTGGCTATATTGGTATATTTGGTTTCCAAATAAAATACATTTTCTTACCGTCTTATCTAGAGTAACTCTATGTCCTTTTTCAGCCGGTACCTGTCATATAAAGTTCATTGTATAAGAACTAAATGCCGCAGTTAAAGATAAAAAAAAGCCAACGGGAATACAACACTATAATTGTAATAAAAGCCATACACTGTGTTATCTCATCACTGGTGTTCTTTCATCATTATGTGCCACGTAATTTATAAATCATAAAATAATCGTTTTTTTACTTTTTGAACTGTTATCAAGGCATTCATCTATATCATTCTTATAAAAGTCAATATATTGACTGCTACTGGGAAAAAAAAAAAAAATAAATATTTGGGAATCGAGTGTTTTAATCATTAAGCCACTTGGAATAATCTGCAAAGGTTTTTTTTTTTTTCTAATGTTCTTATCATTTGAATATGTTTAATTTAGCTGTATGCACATTAGAATAATAATAACAGAGTTTATTTTTTAAATTCCTTAACCAATTCAAAATTACATGTAAATTAAGACATATGTTTCAGGTCATCTTCACTATTACAAATTAGTCTTCCTTCTCGCACAATTTAAGTCATACGTCATTCAAATTTCATTTGATCAATAAACGCTGCTTAAACTATACTCCACCTTTTATTCCACGTTGCGGTATTCCTTAACCAACTCAAAGTGTAAACTATCTAATCCTTCTAACATAAATTTACGTTTAAAAAACTCATCTGTCATTCAAATATGCCAATGCTCATTCTATAAACTGTTTGACTCAAGAGGTAAATGATGAAGCAAAATGCCATATAGAATCCAATACAAAGTTTTAGCGTTAATTATGCGGTTTCTATATGCCTTTGTGAGTGCATTTTTTTAAATGTTCATTTTTTACATTTCTTTCTGCCAGTCTGTCTCTCAATTTGATAATGGATGACGTCTTCATCATCAATATAATAAAAGGTAGAACGTCTATAGGCAAGACATTTATAATATTTTTATAAATATTACATGCTATTGCCTACTTTGCCATTCACAGCTGTTATTTCCTGGTTTCGATGTGTTTCGGTCTTAGGGACATTCCAGAACAAATGCTTGTTTTCTGATGTATTCATCACTCGAATATGTTTACTCTGTGTTTGTGTGTGATTGATGCAAGAAAAGAGCAGCGAGAACGAGGAAGGGAGAGGACGGTAGGAGAGAGAGAGAGTGAGTAGTGGATAAAAGAGAGAGGCGAAGAGATATAACAGATAGACAGACAGACTCAGAGACAGAGTGAGAGTATATTCCGTACACTCTATAATACATTAGAAACAGGAAGAAAAAGCCAAAGATAATAAGAAATAAGCAAAACACACACAAAACAAACCAAAATTACACACACATTTGCCTCCATTGGGAATCGAACCCAAGTCTTTCGCGTATAAAGCGAATATGCTATCCACTACACCACAGAGACTTGACCTCATGAGTGAAGTTTAAGTATACTTATTGTTCAGCCTCCGGGCTAGTACAGCGGTAATGTGTCGGCCTCTCGGTAATGGGTCGGCGGTTCGCGCCCCGCCCAGGCGCGAAAAGTTGTAATTGTCGCCTGGAGGTTACTGCTGTGACTCGGCACCACGGCGGGTAAGGACTAAGCCAAGGCGGCACCAGCTGACACACGTTAGCG
>NC_061851.1:35967909-35972909 GCF_019202785.1 Penaeus chinensis | reverse complement strand
GTGTGGGTGTGGGTGTGGGTGTGGGTGTGGGTGCGAGTGCGAGTGCGTGTGCGTGTGCGTGTGCGTGTGCGTGTGCGTGTGCGTGTGCGAGTGCGAGTGCGTGTGTGTTTGTGTGTGTCTTGTAAAAATATGTATACGTGCACACCGAGGTAGTAAGAACTAGAGATTAAGCAGAACGCACTACTGCTCCCCATTTTCGTTTATTATCAACGTTTTGCCCCCAACTAAAAGTAATTCTGACTGTCATTTGAAGTTGCGTGATTCACAACCTTTTCGGCATATCTTCCTGATCTAATTCTGGATCAGCTTCCAATATCTTTTATACTTTATAAATTGACCTGTCCTGTGGTATTTGTTTCCCTCGTCACTTCAGTTTACTGGCGTTGAGCATAAAAAGTTACGGTATTAATTGGATTACATTAAGAATATGTATTTTAAACACACAGTATCCACTTTGCAAATGTTCGCAACACAAAACAGATCGAAAATTTCACAGGCAGCTATTACTCGTGTGTCTCAATTGAGAATTTAAACAATGGATCAACACACTTATCTAGAGGCGCTTCCACGAAGTTAAGTATAACGAGTGTATACACACACACCAACAGTGATGTAAACTAAAATACACCGAATAGATATCTCCCTCCATGCGGTACAGAGCAGAAAATGTCCTTGTCCACAAAGGCCGCAGCTAGAATGTTGTTCAGATGACTTCTAAGCCGGTGAAGCCAAGACCGACGATGACTATGATGACGTAGTTACTGTTGTTCCGTGAGATCGGGGAGTGCTTGACCTGGCGTCGACTGGTGGTAGCGTGACCTGGCGGCGAAGTCCTCGTTCTCCTCAGTCAGCTGATTGGCTGTGACCTCGACTCCAGGATGCAGGGGCGTCACGACTACTTGGTCATACTCGGCTGACCTCTGTCTGCAATGTCCGAGAAATGCTGTCATTCATATAATGCCCGAAAATAAGGACCTACCTTTTGATAAGCATGATTTCCGGGGAACAAAATTAGAAGATATTTTAGTAACTTTCATCGCCGCCACTACGATGTGATCCTTAAAGATATCTCAACACCTTCGAACCAAGCGAGAAAAGAAAACAGACAGGACACCTACCCAAAACAGGCCAAAAACCTGTTCTTCAGCCACCTCAGGAAGACGAATTCCATAGCGATGCCAGGAGGCCCCCCGGGGGCAGCCTGCCCGATGTAGACGTAGAGAAGCAGCATGGTGAGCAGTGTGGTGAGACTGTAGGCCCAGTGGACGCACACCATCATGGCGACCTTCACGCCCACCTGAAAAGCCATGGCGGTGCAGGGATGTACTTGTCGACAAAAGTTTTCTGTTCAAGTGCAAAAGGGTGCTCAAGGCTATAACTGTATTCTTGCCAGGCGACATGAGAAACAAATAAATTATCAATATAGTATATGTAAATGGATGGGTAAAGACATAAGTAAATACACTTCTGAAATACAAGTGAATGAATTAGTAAACCAATAAGCAAATGCCTCACTAAAATAGAAGTAATGAAATCACCGGAAATGAAGATACACAAATAAAACTATGAATAAATAAGGTGAATGAAGATACCCTGTCCACAACTGGACAACTCACCCCTATCAAAGAGAGCCAGCGATTGCATAGGTGAGAGTACCAGTGAGTAGGCTTCCCTGTGATAGCGAGGAAGTCTCCAGGGGCGCCCATGCCAGGCAGCAGGTCTTCACTGGCGCCCGCTCCGCCATTCTCCTCCTCTGTGAAAAAAACAGGTCTTGTAGACACTGAAAATATCTGTATAACACCAGCTTTGCTTAAGTCTGTATTGCTATATCACATTATAGTCTGAAAAAGGTTTGTGTATCTCTGAAGCACTTAGGTAGTGAACCTTCTGGCGCCTGGCCACTCACCCTTTGCAGACGGTTCAGTGTCGGACTTGATGCTGGAGTGGTCGTCCGGAGAGGAGACTAAGCTCGAGGTGCCAGAGCTCGCAGCCGTCTGTGAGGGAGCAAAGTATATCGAGGTCATGAAGTTTTTCGCAAATGAAGTTCACGAAAAATATCCAAATGTGTGGCAATAGCTGATTCAAGGCTCATAGACTTTCTGCATTCTGGATGTTTCATTATTATCAATTAAAGCTTGAATATGTGTGTGTGTGTGTGTGTGTGTGTGTGTGTGTGTGTGTGTGTGTGTGTGTGTATGTGTATGTGTATGTGTATGTGTATGTGTATGTGTATGTGTGTGTGTGTGTGTGTGTGTGTGTGTGTGTGTGTGTGTGTGTGTGTGTGTGTGTGTATGTGTATGTTTGTATGTGTGTTTATGTGTATGTGTGTGTGTGTGTGTGTGTGTGTGTGTGTGTGTGTGTGTGTGTGTGTGTGTGTGTGTGTGTGTGTGTGTGTGTGTGTGTGTGTGTGTGTGTGTCGTCGACGAAAAGGGAAGACTTACCGTGATCACCTTCTTGTGAGTGACTCTCTCAGGGAACAGATGATCAAGGTCAGTGTTTCCCCCAAGACCTCGGGAGTCAAAAGTGGGCGTCCCAAATGTCTGACCTCTGAGAGAAAGAAAACGGAAAAAAAATCACTTTCTCCCGAAATATATACGTCACATCGGTTTTTACTAGACCGTCAATCCTATTATCAACCCTTTCAGTCCTTCCCTTCATTACTTCTCCAATTCTTTTCTCCCACAAATTTCCAGTCTTTTACTTTTTACCATACAATGTGCCATGTCATCAGCTCTTTCCCCACCTTCCCCGACCCACCTGAACCTCGCCTCCCTTGCCCTCTGCAGGTCAGCCGTCATCGCGAGGGCAAAATAGGCGTAGTCGATGGCGGCGTACGTGGCCAGGTAGGGCATGGTGACGATGGGGGCCAGGGTGTTGATGCGCCCCACGAGGAGGAAGACGAGTGTCACCACCACGGTCACCACCAGGGCCAGCACGGGCACTTTGTTGGGTCCTCGCTGTTGGAATGGGAAACGGGGTTATTTTCGCCTCCCTTTCTTCTCTTTTGTTAACCTTAGGCAGCTCTATCGCAAATGAAATTGCTTTCTTCAAACATTTATGCCGCTAAAACGCTGACTGATATAAGGCCTATAAAGAAAAGTACTCATCCTTTTCATTAGCAAAAGACACATCCCCTTTACATTCATTATCCACCCATTAATCAATCTATCACTAAAATGCACGCAGGCCTCCTCTGAATGGGACGCACGAGAGAGCACTCACTCCTTGAGCCAACGGAGATAGGGCGGGCACCACGTTCTGGCTGGCGATAGACTGGAGGACGCGCGGTGTGCCGTACAGAGAAGCCAGCGTCGAGGAGAGCGTGCTTGTGTAGAGCCCGGCCAGTAACAGCACACCTGCGTGAAGTGAGATGGGTTAAAGCTAATTCTGCAATACCTTGAAGTCATGAACAGCGCTGGTTCATGAGGCAGTCTAGATGTGGAGTTGAGGTGTTGGTTAGAATGTTCTCCGCGCTTTTTTTCAACATATTTCTTGTTGTCTTATAGCCAATCCTTTCACAGTTCTTCATTTAGTTAGTTTACATATTTTTTTCTTCACTCTAACTATACATACACATACCCCCCCCCACACACACACACACTATATATATATATATATATATATATATATATATATATATATATATATATATATTATATATATATATAAGTACATATGTATGTGTGTATATATATATATATATATATATATATATTTATATTATATATATATAAATTGATAGATAGATAGACAGATAGGTAGATAGACAGATAGATAATAGATAGATAGATAGGTAGATAAATAGATAGATAGGTAGAAAAATAGATTGAGAGAGAGAGAGAGAGAGTGAGGTGTGTGTGTGTGTGTGTGTGTGTGTGTGTGTGTGTGTGTGTGTGTGTGTGTGTGTGTGTGTGTGTGTGTATTTGTGTATTTATATTTGTCTACCTATGTAACCATTTAACTGTCTATCTATATACATGTGTGTGTGTGTGTGTGTGTGTGTGTGTGTGTGTGTGTGTGTGTGTGTGTGCATTTATTTATTAATGTATGTTAATATATATATATATATATATATATATATATATATATATATTATACATATATGTATACATATATATATATACTTATATACATTCATTAATTCATTTATTTGTTCATCTATTTATGTGAATACATATCCGCTTTTATTTCACTTCCCTTTTCCTAGTGTCTCATCCTGAGAGATGACTCGCTTTTGCTGACTGCAGCCTGCCTTACACAATATCAAAATGAGGACGCGTATTTAATGTATAATGGCTGTATTAAAAAGTCACCCTATGCTAACGATAATAAATATAAAGTTCCTTTAATTCAACTGTAACTTTACTAGCGGGCAGGACGAACTGCGTCTGATGTACAGAGTATAAAAATGTACAAGACCGCTGACCAGAGAGTGTATATCAGTACACGGAGACCAAATATAAGCATCCTTCACCTATTCTGAACAACTTATCGTCCACATGACCAATTTTTCCCTTTATTTCACTCCAGACTTTGGCTTTAATAATCTTTTGACTGTCATTATGATGGACATGACACAGTACTTAACATAAATTTTCTTCACTGTTACTGATGCAGTATAATGGATATATGGGACGCCCAAAAAAAAAAATAAAAAAGTTACTTTTTTTCCCAGCGATAGCAAACGCCAGGTGTCATCACTTCATCGGAAATTCATTTTTCAACACATCAAATGCTTCAAAAAGATATAAAAAATGCAACCCTTGAAATTTATAATATTACCCCTCTGAATAAATCAGTTGTTATTAAAAAAAATTTTTTAAAAATTTGTTACTATACTATAACGAAACAAAAAAGATTTGGTTTTAAAAAACACAACACCCACACCCCAAAACACAACAGGTGTTTGGTCCATAATCTTTTATTAACGTACAGATTACAATATAAAAATAACATTTTAAGTGTTTGGTTATTTCTGGGGCTATTTTATAGCGTGGAAA
>NC_061851.1:35937909-35942909 GCF_019202785.1 Penaeus chinensis | reverse complement strand
TCTCTTTCTATATCGACGAAAACTCTTTTTCATGCCCTTCATTCGGTTGTTTGATCTCATTTTCCTTGGGATGTACTGATTAACTTGCCTTGCTTACCTTAGGTTACTATCTGTTCACAAACCATTAAATAAGGATATGTGAAACATTTAAAAATAAACATCCGAGGGAGAGAAAGATTAATAAAGCATCCGAGAAAGAAAGATTACCAAGACTTTAAAAAAACAATCCTACTTCAATGGACTTTATGGCATCTCATACTCGAATTTCCGTCTCCCCCCCCCCCCCCTTCCCTCCAGGCTCCTCTCCTCCCCGTGCCAGGAGACGAGGGAACCTAAAACGCGAACCAGAGGGTGTTTGGCAAGTTCAAAGTAGTTTACACAGCCACGAAAGAGAGCTGGCGTGAGCAGACTGTTTAATGGCAATGGCAGAAAAGGATAATGCGATGAGGAAAAAAAAAAAAGTGGAGGGGGAAATGGAAGCTGGAATATTGTTAACTAGTAAAGAATATGTTACATGAAAGGAAATCCGCCACAGTAAGAAAAAATTTCTTACTGTGGCGGTTTTCCTTTCATCTTTGTGTACACGTTACTGTGTTTGTCTTTGTGTCAATATGTTACATGTTACATTAGCAGCTAGTGCACAACGCTCCCCGAAGTGGAATTTTCCTTGTGGAGAAAATTTTCTTTCTCTGGCGAAGCAATTGTGTCTCGCGGTAAAGTAAATTTGCCGACCGCTTTTCCTCTCCCTTTTCCCCGCGAAACTTAAAAGGAATTACGGCAAGGGATAGAAAAGATATTTATACCAAGAAAATATGTTTATACCAAGAAAGCTATTCTTCAACATCTAGACTATCACCAGGCATGGAATGGAGATGATGTTGATGATAGTAGCCCTGGCATTATTATATTATTATTATTATTATTATTATTAATATTATTGATATTATTATTATTTTGATAAGTATTATTATCATTATTATTGTTATTATTATTGTTATTATTATTGTTATTATTATTGTTATTGTTATTATTATTATTATCATTATTATCATTATTGTTATTATTATTATTATCATTATTAATATTTTTATTACCATTATGATACTAGTATTAGTATTAGTATCAGTTATACTATTGTTATTATTACTATTATCATTGTTATTATTTTATTATCATTATCATTACAGTAATATAAATCGTAATAATGATAATGAATACAGTAATGATTAAATCAGTAGCAGAGATAAGAAACACCATGATAACGATAATAAGGATAATAAGAGCAAAAGTAATAAGAAAAATCATGTCAACAGTAACAATGATAATAATGATAATGATAACTGCAATATCAAATAACAATACTGTTACTGATAAGAATATTAACAAAAATAAATCGATATCATCGTTATCTTTTGCTGTTGTTATCACCATTATATTCATCACAAATATGTTATTATACTTAATATCATTATAATTAGTAATGGTTGCAGCAGCGTATAAAGGTATGGAAAGAATCATGTAAATACAAGAGCAAAACTGATTCAGATAATAAGTGTTTATATGGTTATAAATATACCAGTGTCGTTATCAATACGCGCACACCGTCGCCTTCACAATAATTACACTGTATCTCATCACACACGATCAACAGCTCCTTTCCATGGCTTATGTTTTAGATCACGGTATCTTTTTGTGTGTCTGTCTCTCTCTCTCTCTCTCTCTCTCTCTCCCTCCCTCCCTCCCCCTCTCCCTCTTCCTCTTCCTCTCCCTCTCCCTCTCCCTCTCCCTCTCCTTCTCCTTCTTCCTCTTCCTCTCCCTCTCCCTTTCCCTCTCCCTCTCCCTCTCCTTCTCCTTCTCCCTCTTCCTCCCACTCTCTCCATTCCCCTCTCTCCGTTCCTCATTAACTCTCAGCCCTGGACGCATTAACCACCTTTACAAGCACTCCCACCAAGCACAGCCTTAGAGACTGCGTAAAATCCCTTACTTCCGGACACGTTACCTAGTTACAAAAATTAAAATCTATAATAGGCAATACATATATGCATGTGTGTATATATGTGTGTGTATATATGTGTGTGTATATATATATACATATACATATACAGAGAGAGAGAAAGAGAGAGGGAGTCAGACAGGCAGACAGACAGAGAAGCAGACATAGAGAGAAAAAAAGGTAAAGAGAGAGATACAGAGACAGAGATGAACTCAACTCTTTCCTGGAACATATCTGACTCAGCAAGAGATTTTTTCTGCCTTCAAATCCGACACGAAGCATTCCACACTGAAATTAGATACTTTAGACGCACCGCTGTAGCCGCCCGGATAATCCTTATGTAAATGGCGTTTCCTAAAGTCTGCCCCAAGCTCCGTTTTCTGTGCGGTGTTTGAGGGTCGGGTGCTGAGTGCGGGATGCTCTATGTGGTCTCTGGTGTGATGCATGGTGGCGTGCTGGTATAGTGGAATATGGTATCGCATGTCACTAATTGAGGGTAACTGTGGAATTGTTGATGTGGCGTAGGCTAGCGTGACTTGGTGGAAATAATTACGTAATTGTATGGGGGTCTTGAGGGAGGGGGGGTTGTCCCATATTGTCTTATATTTTTGTCTCTCGCTTGTATATTCTCTCTTTCTCTTTCTTCGTTTTTCTCTCTCTTTCTTCTCTCTTTCTCTCTCACAATCTCTCTCTCAATCTCTCTCTCTCTCTCTCTCTCTCTCTCTCTCTCTCTCTCTCTCTCTCTCTCTCTCTCTCTCTCTCTCTCTCTCTCTCTCTTCTCTCTCTCTCTCTCTCTCTCTCTCTCTCTCTCTCTCTCTCTCTCTCTTTCCCTCACTATCTTAAAGCGCCTTTATAACCACTACCGCCGCAGCAAAACCTCAGACGCCGCGTGAAACCTCCTCCCCCGAGCGCCCTCGAGCGATTGGAGGAGGCGGAGGAGAGGACGAGGCTCCGCCGTACCTGTTGATTACCTCTCGACCATTGCCTCATTGATTCGCCAGACTTGCGCGCGTCCTTGTGAAACAGAAGCTTCCTGTCCATTAGATGGCTTTGGAATCGACCAACAGTATTTTATTTTCCAGGCGAATGTAGCATTTCATTCTATTATGTTTATGTTGCTGGCTCTCATAATGTTTAAATGACCTGTCACCTTTTCTATCTTTTTCCTCGTGAATGTAGGATGATTCTCTTGCTGTGATCGAAGTATGCAGAGCGGGATAAATACTACGAGCATACAAGATATTATATAACCTGAATTTCTCGGCGCTGCTCCTAATATCTCGTTCTCGTTATAAGGAATCATTGTTTGCCATACACGCTTATCTGAGGGCCTCGCTTATCAGCTGTCTTTATTTTTCATAAAACGGCAATCTCGTGCGTTTATCGCGATGAAGTCACAAAAGAAATGATAAATAAACGCTCTACAGTACACGCTCCCTTCGTTTCTCATACTAAAATCATACAATACATATATGCCCAGATACATGTACGAGTAATTTTCTTTATACATTTATACAGTATATGTTTTCGCACGTTTTATTATATTCTTTATTGAGTTCGCAGGGAAGCCGACTGCCCTCCTGTTATTGCAATTATGAAGTGAGATCCCATTACCTGTTATCTTTGCAGACAGGCTAATTATGGTGACGCTGTTAATGTTTCCTATGTTGCTTTCTGTACACTTATTGACTTATTTGTGTATTTATTTACAAGCTTATTTATTTAATTCATTTTTTACTCATTCATCTCTTTTTTTATCCGTTTATTTATATTATGTTACATAATTATATTTATATGCCTATATATATACATATACATATTATGGTATGTTACATAATTATTGCAACTAAAGCCATGAGTATCTTTGTACGTTATATATTACTTAGAACTAATTCCAACGAAAACTTGTTATTCATCGGTAGTTGTAAAGTTAAGTATCCCCTCCCCTCCCCCCCTCTCTTGTTTGTCGCATGATGAAAGTTTTAATTAACTCTGCCTTAAGTGTATTTGCTTTAACTTCTTGTGTTTTCCTGGTCAGTGACGAGTGGGAATTGAAAGCCCAGTCAGGGTCACTGAAAATACGTAGTTGTTGTTATGAAAACGTGGGCTGGTATTATGATCATGGAATACTGTTAATGGAAGCATGGGTGAGGTATTAAAAAGGGGGAAAATATATAGCATTCATAAATAAACAATCTCCATTTGCTTTCTACTGCACTAGAACATATAACGCGTAGGGTTATGATATAATTTGTTTATATAATTCGATAACTATTTTAGTTGATTTGAAAATTAAGTTGACACTGATTATTTAACATCTATTTTCAATTTGAATGCATCTGCAATAAGTACAAAGAATGATATCCACGCAAAGAAGCAGGCATGGTGCGACAGACGGTAATTTTTCCATACGCTACATGTTCTCTAGTTATCTTATACCATAAAGCAGGAATCTTTGTATTACTGCACACGGACGCAGATTTAAAAGCTGTCGAAACAATCAGGAATAAAACAAGGAACCCAATAGCTTTAGCATCTACTTCTGACCGAAGACTCCCTGCATGTATTTATGTAACGTATGCATGTATTTCTGGTAATAAACATCTCTCAGTTCATTAAAGTGCATCTCGAGCCACCTGCTCACTCGTCCATAAATCTGCTCGTATCATTCGTCTATCGATCCGTTTTCTTATCTATCCTTGCACCTCCACTCCGTCCTACATCCATCTATGCATTCATTAATCCATTATCTATCGACGAAGTCATCACTGGCCATTCACCTATCAGTCCGTCTATATGTCTATGCATCCATTCAGAGCAGTTAAAGACTTTAGGGATACTTGAATAGCACTTAAATCTTAGAAAGTTTAAATCGTTAAGCACTGAATAACTGGTCTGAATTGTTAACAGTTGATTAAAACGAATCATGAGGATGAAAAAGAAGCAATGCATATTTCAAATTCTATCGTGTCTGTGTGATTGTGGTTCCGTGAATGTGCAGACGAGT
>NC_061851.1:35917909-35920409 GCF_019202785.1 Penaeus chinensis | reverse complement strand
CGATATTTTCAATAGAGTCCACTATGGGATGACTGAAATCGTAAGATGGATATACCGCCCATCTATCCTTTGTCCTGAAATGGTTGCCCTGCTTAATCCTGTAGGCCACAGGGTCCTTAAAATACTTGTCTTCATACTTCAGTCTAAGAACAGCTTTACCTTTTGGATAAACGTAGTTTACCATCCTTTCAAATTCGCAAATGTTTTCCTCTATCGATCTGTCTTTCCAAGGGGACGCTTTCGCAGAACTGACGGAGTCCTCGTGACATACGTATGCAAGACCTTTCTTAATCATCGTGCGAGCATGTTGCAGCAACACCTCGAAGTAGTCCGACGTGAAGGTCGTCCTGAAGGCGCTGATGTCGTACCCGAGCCACTGCAACATCTCCTTGGCGTCTTCACAGTAATTAACGGAGGCCGTCTCTGGATTCGTGTCGTCAAAGCGCAGGATCATCTGGCCACCATTCTCAGCGGCACAGTTGAAGTTCGTGCGGAAGGTTTTCACGTGGCCGATGTGCAGCGGGCCGTTTGGTTCCGGAGCGAAGCGGAAGCTCATTCCCTTCCTCTGACTGTCGGTCAGGACGAACTCGCCATTGACGAAGCGCCCCGGGATCATGGTGTGCACCTAGCTCAAGAGAAAACTCGTTTATGCATGCATTTGTATATGTATGTAGACCTGTCAGTCAGCCAATATATAAGTTTCTATCAATCAATCAATCTCTCTCTCTCGCTCTCTCTCTCTCTCTCTCTCTCTCTCTCTCTCTCTCTCTCTCTCTCTCTCTCTCTCTCTCTCTCTCTCTCTCTCTCTCCACACACACATACATATGTGTATGTGTCTATGTCTATCTATCTATTTATCTATGTACAAAACACACATATTTTCGATATGCTACTGGTTCATTATTATTTGAAATCAAAACTTTAATGCAATAGTATCCAAGCTGTCTGAATATTGATCATCATCATCAGTATCTAGCTTACTAAAAATCATCACATTTACTAAAAAAAAAATAAGAAATAAAGGAAGCAATAACCTAATTAAAATGAAAAAAATACTTGTGGTGTTTTGTCCTGCGCTTTGTAGGCCTACAGTACATTTTCGAGCAAACCTAAACAGAATACAGTTCTTCATAAGTTGAGTGATTGTACTATGCTCTGACCTTTCCATTTATACGAACTGTTTATCACTATACAAAAGGGTGAACACATCTTCTGAAGAGACCAGTGTATTTATGTTATGGTCTGTAAAATTAGGCTCGTAATTAGGACAACATAGCTCTGATAATTACCAAACAACCAAGCTAGCCGTTCCGTGTAGTCGTGAACAATATTCTCAAACAAAATAAGATCCGCCAACCGCGCTCTTTGGTTTTACGATTCCCTCGGAATAATATGCACTACTCGGTATCCTAATTTCGAGGGTTGCCGTTAAAACAATCTAAGGAAAACCGTTGACATTTGTTCGATAATTTTTTTCTTATCTCATCTTTGCCATACATACAGGTTCGGCTAACGATACAAAAGCTAAGGAATATCAACGGTCAGGCTTTGTATTATAACAGAACGTCGGAAAAAAGTGTTTCTGTCTTCAGGATTGATCTCTTTGGTAACAAGAGTAAACATCCATTCCCATTCCGGAGTGTCGCCGTGTCTCTGGGGAGAGAGGTTGCCTCATTTTTCTCCTTTTGCTGTCACAGAATGCTCGTTTCCATTATCGTGTAAAGAACGCATTACATTTATGCATGTTTACGTGGATGTAGACCATTATTTATGACTAAAGACCAATGCTTTTTGGTGAGTCATCGTGGTGAGATCCAGAGGAATATTATCGTATTATGGAGCTTTTTAGGCACGAGTCTCTTGAAATCTATGCAAAAAGGGAACGAAAGTTAAGAGAGATTCTTTACATTAGTCTAGAGCCTCATTTGCTGTCGTATTATCAGAGCAAACACGCACTGGACATTGCATAGATAACTGTTCTTTCTCCTTTCTCGGTTTATCACTGCCAGCAGGTAGCCTTTCCTGCAGGTTTACATACGCACACACTCACTGTAAACAAATATCACATTTAAACGTACTAACATACGCGCGTACACATACTGTACATGCACATGCACACGCGCGCACGCACGCACGCACACACACACACACACACACACACACACACACACACACACACACACACACACACACTCACACTCACACACAAACGCACACACTCTTTTTTCAGAAAGCAAGAAAGGACCACAAATCAGCGTACATATGTACACAGAGACTAACAGTGACAGAGGTACATAATTTACTGTACGAACCGTATTGATGCAGCTTTCTCGTCTGATCACTTTGGAACATCCCATCCGTCATCTGCCCAGACACAGTTGTTGGATCAGACATTAGGGTCCTCATTGTCTTGCTAATGCCCCACGTAAGAGCAATTATTCGAATGTTCCTGCCAAATGTTCGGCGCATCTTTGGCATCTAGCATTATTAGCCGTGATTA
>NC_061851.1:35900409-35902909 GCF_019202785.1 Penaeus chinensis | reverse complement strand
GAGTTGTTCAGTCCCCGGATGTTCTGACTCAGTTTGCGATGAGCGAGTGAGGAGAGAGGTTGTGTGCTCGCCAGTGTGATAACCATAGTATCGCTCAATATGGAGTAAAAAAGAAAAATCAGATATATTGTGTTTTTTGGTGTTTAAAACTAGACCTCCACAATGGATAAGATACGCGTGGCCGTGAGGGTCCGTCCCTTCAACCGCCGAGGTAAGTGATAAATGGGACTCCAGGACGTGTTTTGAAATCGCCGCGAAGCCAACCAGTTTGGGCTCCGCTTCGACGACCCTCGAGTTTTGTTGTTTGTCGTGTATCCTTGCGACGAGAGAGGGCGAAATGCGTCGGCGATAAGAGGACGTCGATCGCAAGGTCACGCGGACTTTGTGTGTCAGTGAGAAACACCGCAAAAACGGGTCGATAAGTTACGATGAGGGAACAAGTCGACGCGACTTCGCCAGCTCTCGAAGGGACTCGACTGCGCTCTCGCTCCTTGTTCTTTTTTTGTTCTTCCTTGTTCTGTGTTTCCCTCTGGCCCTTGCGGGTGTCTCGGCTGAGAGATATAAAAGCGCATGGCCTTCCCCCCCTTCCCTCCCGCTATTTCCTGACGACACGTAGGGTAGCACTTGCTTAGTCGAGACGCGTTTATGAATGGTCGAGAAGGGAAGGTCGGAGACGGAATGGGTTGAGTACACCACATGTCAGCTGATCGTCCCCCCCTTCCCCCTGCCCCTCCCTCTATCTGCCCTCTCCCTCCCTCCCTCCCTCCCCCACCTACCTTCCACTTTCCACCTCCTCCACCTTCCCACCCGCTTACGTGAGGATCGTGCCGGATTTCATCACTTTTGCCCTCAGGTAGTCGGGTTCTCGCTCTCCCGCGTCCGTTTTGCCCGCATGTGTGTGCGTATGTATGTGTGGATGAGTGCGTATGTGTGTATCAGTTTGTCCCAATCCTGGCCAAGTACAAGGAGGCGGAACATTCCACCGTCACCAGCTTTGGTTTCCCCTTCGAGAACCCCGTTGCTACGCATGATACGAACCGTAAAACGTGCAAAATTGTCAGTGTTCTTCCCCGATTTGAACACCTCGCTTTATTCATGTGCATGGAGGTGGGGGAGGGGGAGAGTGGAAGGGGAGGGGGATTCCCTAGATCCGTATCTAAGGTGTTCCAGCAAGGTGGGACTGGTCTTCCTCACACACTTTCTTCCCTCTTGTTTCTATTTTCGACGCAAATGGTCGGCGTGCAATGGGTTTTAAGCACAGGGAACGCTCCATATTTGTTGACACACGTAGCCTACCATCAAAAGTATAAAACAAATCTTTAAATGGTGTGTCTCTTACTGCCTCTTGCGTTTGCACATGCTCCCTTTCTTGTACGTCTGCCATGATATTATAAACTTTCGCTTTTTTTCTCTTTGTTTTGACTCCTCCGGCCCCCATGCCTTCTGTCTCCTATTTAAATCTCCCCAAAGCCAGAACACCTGCCTTCACGTGAGTCACTCCAGTTGTTCCCAACGTTCATTCGGCAACCGCCGCCGTCGGCCGCTGTCAACACAGGCGTTGTCCACGGCAGGCGTACTGCACCAGCTAGTACCACCCATGCTCGAATGTAGGCGATGGTTGCCTGCCAGTCGGTATTGATGTCGTGTAATTGAGTGAAAACACACGTATGTTTAAATTTATTTGTCTGTTCAAGTTGGTGGCTGTCTTAAATTCCTTAGGTTAGTAGGGGCTTTATTCATTTATTTTTGAGTGCCTATCCCCTCTTCTTCCTCCCCTTCCTCCCTTCCTCCCCTTCCTCCCTTCCTCCCTTCCTCCCCTTCCTCCCTTCCTCCCTTCCTCCCTTCCTCCCCCTCCTCCCCTTCCTCCCTTCCTCCCCTTCCTCCCTTCCTCCCTTCCTCCCTTCCTCCCTTCCTCCCTTCCTCCCTTCCTCCCTTCCTCCCTTCCTCCCTTCCTCCCGTTACACGTCCAGCCGTCAGCAAGAACGTCCGCCCAGGAACATGTCAGAGCGGCCGACGCGGAAACACGGTCCGCTGCGTAGAGCATGTACAGTACACCTGTGTGCTGGCTGTGATGCAGGTGTAACACATGTTGTGGTCACGGCCTCCGCCAGGGCATGAGTAATCGTGGATGTCATACTGTATATGCGCATGATTTGGTCTTTGTTTATGTATCGTCACGCGCGATCATACCTACACACACACACACATACAC
The DNA here is from genome assembly GCF_019202785.1 of Penaeus chinensis. NCBI lineage: Eukaryota > Metazoa > Arthropoda > Malacostraca > Decapoda > Penaeidae > Penaeus > Penaeus chinensis. Next base: position 35,900,697 of record NC_061851.1, on the reverse strand, counting down.
CTTCGCGCGCGCACGCCCGCACACGCCCGCCCGCACACGCACGCCCGCACACGCACGCGCGCGCACACACACACACACACACACACACACACACACACACACACACACACACACACACACACACACACACACACACACACACACACACACACACACACACACACACACACACACACACACACACACACACACACACACACACACACACACACACACACACAAACCTATTTATAAAACTATATGTAATCATTTTGTGCATACATACGTACAAGCACAGGGCGAACGGCA
>NC_061851.1:35862909-35885409 GCF_019202785.1 Penaeus chinensis | reverse complement strand
TAGATAGATAGATAGATAGATAGATAGATAGATAGATAGTAGGTAGATAGATAGGTATAGATATATAGGTATACATATGTATATATGCATATATATATATATATATATATATATATATATGCATATATGCATATATATATATATATATATATATATATATATATATATATGCATATACCGGTATATATATATATGCATATATATATATATATATATATATATATATATATATATATATGCATATATATATGTGTATGTGTGTGTGTATGTGTGTGTGTGTGTGCGCATGCGTGCGTGTGTGTATGTGTATGTGTATGTATGTGTGTGTGTATGTGTGTGTGTGTGTGTGTGTGTGTGTGTGTGTGTGTGTGTGTGTGTGTGTGTGTGTGTGTGTGTGTGTTTGTTTGTGTGTGTATGTATACCTGGACATATAGACACCCTACACGGCGGGACAGCCGCGGCGTCGACATATATTTACAAAGGAAATCATTGCGTTAAAAAATGTTGGTGGTGATATTTTTGGGAAGATATCACACGCTATCAGCTGGGGGCTTATCGATGGATATTGGTTTTAGCTCTATCGTGGCATGAATTATAACGCTGCGGAACAAGGTGAAAAGTGGGAGGCCTCATGGGGAAATAGAGTAAGTGATATGTTGGAAAGAAAAAAAAAATCAGTTCATGTACGCAGTGAGAAAACAAGATATGATGAAGCCCCTTTAAGGAAAAAAAGAGCCCTTTTTTCTCTCTCTTTTTTTGAATTTTGTATTCAAAGCAGACTGTACCGAGAATGAACGGAAAAGGAAGTCGAGCTCGAGAGAACAAGTATTCAAAAATATGAGGTTAACTTAGTTTGCTTTTTTAACCCCGGGAATACAAAGAACGAGGAGTTATTTTAAAAGGCGGGACATTTGCCACGCAGTCTCTCCTTATCAATCTTTCTTTCTGTCTGTCTATTTATCTATCTTTTCCTATTTTTTTTTCTCTCTCTTCCCTTTTCTCTATCCTCTATCTTTCTTCCTTATCTGTCTGCCTCATCTTTTCCCCGTATTCCTTTATCTCTCCCTCTCCTCATACCACTCCCCCCCTCCCCTGATGTATCCAACTCTTCCTGCAAGCCTCCCACCCTGCCTACCCTCCCTCCCTGCCTCCCTCCCTCCCTGCCTACCCTCCCTCCCTGCCTACCCTCCCTCCCTGCCTACCCTCCCTCCCTGCCTACCCTCCCTCCCTGCCTACCCTCCCTCCCTGCCTCTCTCCCTCCCAGTATGTAGGCTATATCCTGTTGCAGTGTCTCCTCTGCGTCAGTGTGGTCTGAAAACCTCACTAGCCTGCAGATGCTGAGACACACGGATTCGCAGGCAGTCCGCACTGATCACTCTGATTTCCCATGAATTGCTAGAGATTGTGATGGAGCCTATTTATTTTTACGGGGCGTTCTTGCAAAGGAGAGCAGGGGGTGTGAGGAAGAGATTGCGAGAGGGACAGCCGGGCGGACGTAGACAGGCACGAAAGACAGCCCGACAAAAAGGCAGGCAGACAATCAAAGACAAGTAGACAGTCACGCACACAGACACGGTCGGAGTGCAAACACATCGGGTGAGGGCGCAAAACAAGACCGCAGCTGTTATATTGGCGATCCCAGGCTTCAGTGACAGAATGGCCTAACCAAGAGAGCATAACCAATATATGGATCGGACAGGAGCGATATAGGACCTTTTTTTCAGCTAGACTGGCATTGCGATATAGCACTGCATTATCAATTCTGCTCTGCACCACACTTTCGACAAAGATTGGACTTGGACACTGTGGTCTCGGTCAGTGCAATCTCTATCGGAATGCCATAGGGTAGACGTGACAATTTGGCAAAATGCTTGTACTATTGTAGTTTCATATTATTTAGTGCCTCTTTAAGAACGGTGGGAAATTATCCGAATGGTAGCCTAATCCGGTTGGTCCAATTAAATTTAATTAGATTGTCCGTTTATCTTCAAGAGAGGCCTAAAATTGAACAGGAAATAGTAGAGCTTCTCGTCCGCGTTCAGGTTTGTGTTCACTCGAATTCGAAATTGGATTAATTCAGAATGAAACGAAGCGAAATGCGAAATTCTGTTCTGATAATGAGGGGGAAGTTGTGGCGACACTCCGTCTGCAAGAACCATTTTCATTCAGGGAAATCGCCGTAACGTCACGCGTGCCAGGAAAGAAAGCGAAAGAATAGAGAGAGAAAAAAGAGAGGTAATTGCTCCAATTGATGAGTCACACGCGACCGTGAATTGGTCGGGGCTTCGTTTGCCGGTGGCGATTCGTGAATGTCCCTGCGATGTCGCGCCGACGTCCCGTGGGAGACCGAGACTCGCGCGAAGGTTCGGTGGACAATGAAGGAGGGTGAGGGTGGGGGAGGGAAGGGGGAGGAGGACAATAGCGGGCACAGGAGCCGCGAAGGGGAAGCGAACCCTCCCTGACCCTACGCTTTGTTGATACCCCCTTTGCTCAATCTTTTCCATTCTTGCGTGTTTTCTTTTTCTCTCGGTTTTTCCTTTCCTTTCTTTCCCTTTCTTTATTTTTCATTTCGTTTCTCCTCTTTTTCTTCTCTCTTTTCCTTTCCTCCCTCCCTTTCTCCCTCAACCCTTTTCCTTCCGTTCTCCCTTTCCCTTCTATTTTCTCTTCTCTCTCCTCTCCTTCTCCCTCTTTCCTATTTTATCTTTGCCATCTAGGCTATAATTTCAGTTCTCTTTGATTCAGAATCCTGTTCTCACCTCCCTCCCTTTCTTCCTTCACGTCCCCTTCCCTCCTTCCTTCCCCCTCTATGTTCTTCCCTCATTCCTCTTCCTCCTCTCCCTCCCCCTGTCTATTTATATATCTTCCTTTCACACGCTTACAAGTCCCCTCTGATTTCCTTCTATTATAACGGGGCTGTACTCCTTTGGTCTTGTTACAGTGTAGTTCAACGCTCATATTCCCACGCCGGAAGTCTTTGAGTATGTGAAGGACTCTAACCTTGTTATCATGGATTGCTAATGCATGCGTCGATTTGTTTCATGATTATATAAGCATTGGCATCCTCAAAGTCAATATTTGACTCTCGCAACGTCGTAAGAACTAAGAGACGAGAATATGTGTTTGTTTTGAATTAATGGTTTGCCGTAATGTCTTTATTGCGACAGGTTATTGTTCATTAGCAAGCGTTATGTGTGTCGTTACTGTACCATCATGCAGTGGAGGGAATGAGTTATGGGCCTCGCATTCCGTCGTATTTTACTCCACGCGCTTAAGCCTATTCGCCAGGCTAGAAATTCAAATTAGAAGAGTAATGCGCTTAAACCTTCTTTTTTTTTTGCGTGTGTGTTTTTACCTTGCATTTTTTATATCTCGTAATGTGATCAAATGAAAAGTCTTGTAGCTAATAATGTGCCTGCGACGAGAGTAATGGCATCGTCTTATTTACGGTCCGAATTTTGCGGTCAGGGGAGGAGGCCACACTGCGGGTGCAATTTTTGCTTTATGGCGGCCGGCGTGCAAGCTCGTAATTCATCGGGAGTGTTCTTTCGGCGCGTCTGTGTACCTTCGGTTTAGTCATTAGGCTTTTTCCAGTTTCGAAGAAAGGGGAGAGTGGTTGCAGAGTGAAGAAAGCGGAGGGTGAGGGGGTGAGGATGTCAGAGAAGGAACACAAGGGATGGAAGTAGGAAGAGTAAAATTGGAAGGAGGATACACACAAAGGAAGAAGCAAAGGAAGAAGTAGAAGTTGTAGCAACAGTAATACCAATGTCGAGGAAGCCAAGAAAAGCAAAAGTCGGGTTTCCTCTGCGGAGGGCGAGGCTCCTCTGATCACCTGCATTATGGAAGGCACGAGCGAGTTAGGGTCGACGCTGAGCAAATTACTCCCGAGTTTATTTTCCTGACGACGGCGCAGGGCGAGGCGGCGGGGAGCCTCGCCTCGCCTGCCCAGCGCTTCGGTTAGACTTTTATTTGCGTTCGGAAAGCCTGGTGCTGGGGATTCTATCGTCTGATTTATTTGACGCCAGCTTCTTTTGCTGTTGTTGTTGCTATTATTATTATTATTATTAATATTATTTCCATCCTTGCAGTTATTTTGGTCTTAATCATGCTTTTGTTTTTTTGTTTGGTTGTGGATCTTTTTTGCGGTAGTAATATATCTGCATGTCAGTCTGTTGGCTGTCTATCTTCTGTCTCCCTCCGACTGTCTGCCCCGTTCACTCTGCCCAGAAAAAAGAACCGATATGAGCGTGTGGTTATCGAGCAACGCCCAATATTTCACACGCTTAATTGATTATCAGCCTGCCACTCCTGTGCTCGCGGGAGGGTGTGGAGTTCAAGTGTTCTAATGGTTTCCGGTCTTAACTATTGGTGCTGGCGAAGGCGGTGCTAGGTCCCCCCTCCCCCACCCCTCGTTGCCCTACGAATGTTGTTGTTGTTTTTTACGTTGCTTAACTGCGAGAACGTTTTCTCGGTCACTCTCGGGAATGCGTTAACAGTTGATATTTTGTATAACTGCCCTTACAAGTTATATGTATAATGTGTTTGTGTATTATACTGCTCTTACAATTCATGTATAATGTGTTTTATGTGTGTTTAGCTTATGTGTTTATGTGTGTCTGTGTTTATACATCGACCCCATCTCGTACGTTTGATGAATGTGTTTGATAACGATGTAGCCTGTTTGTATGATGTAACGTAGGAAGTTGATTTCATTCATGGCAGAGAAAATGCATTATAGAAAGTCTTAAGGGATAGCGCGCTTTTCATCTGCGTTATTATGTCCTTGGACGAAAAGTCTTTGCTATTGTTCCCAGCGTCATGACGTCATATCATCGTTCTAAAGAGGAGGATGGCATGATTGGCATCATGTCCTTCGGCATCGATTTAAGATATCGTCATACACACGCATGCTCTCTCTCTCTCTCTCTCTCTCTCTCTCTCTCTCTCTCTCTCTCTCTCTCTCTCTCTCTCTCTCTCTCTCTCTCTCTCTCTCACTTACTCTTCTCTCCTCCCTCCTCCCTCCTCCGACTCCCTCTACCTCTTCCTCTCACTCTCACTTTTTTTTCTCCCCTCCTCCCCCCTCCCTTATCGTCTCCCTTTCCCACTCTTCCTCTCTCCTGCTCTCTTATCGTCTCTCCCTCTCCCTCCCCACTCCCCTTATCTCTCCCTTCCCTCTCCCCTTTCCTCTCCCTCCCCACTTTTCCTTCCTCTTTCCCCTTCCCTTCTCCTTCCTCTTTCTCCTTCCCTTCTCCTTCCTCTTTCCCCTTCCCTTTTCCTTCCTATTTCCCCTTCCCTTCTCCTTCCTCTTTCCCCTTCCCTTCTCCTTCCTCTTTCCCCTTCCCTTCTCCTTCCTCTTTCCCCTTCCCTTCTCCTTCCTCTTTCCCCTTCCCTTTCCTTCCTATTTCTCCTTCCCTTCTCCTTCCTCTTTCCCCTTCCCTTCTCCTTCCTCTTTCCCCTTCCCTTCTCCTTCCTCTTTCCCCTTCCCTTCTCCTTCCTATTTCCCCTTCCCTTCTCCTTCCTCTTTCCCCTTCCCTTCTCCTTCCTCTTTCCCCTTCCCTTCTCCTTCCTCTTTCCCCTTCCCTTCTCCTTCCTCTTTCCCCTTCCCTTCTCCTTCCTCTTTCTCCTTCCCTTCTCCTTCCTCTTTCCCCTTCCCTTCTCCTTCCTCTTTCCCCTTCCCTTCTCCTTCCTCTTTCCCCTTCCCTTCTCCTTCCTCTTTCTCCTTCCCTTCTCCTTCCTCTTTCCCCTTCCCTTTTCCTTCCTATTTCCCCTTCCCTTCTCCTTCCTCTTTCCCCTTCCCTTCTCCTTCCTCTTTCCCCTTCCCTTCTCCTTCCTCTTTCCCCTTCCCTTCTCCTTCCTCTTTCCCCTTCCCTTCTCCTTCCTCTTTCTCCTTCCCTTCTCCTTCCTCTTTCCCCTTCCTTCTCCTTCCTCTTTCCCCTTCCCTTCTCCTTCCTCTTTCCCCTTCCCTTCTCCTTCCTATTTCCCCTTCCCTTCTCCTTCCTCTTTCCCCTTCCCTTCTCCTTCCTCTTTCCCCTTCCCTTCTCCTTCCTCTTTCCCCTTCCCTTCTCCTTCCTCTTTCCTCTTCCCTTCTCCTCCCTCTTTCCCCTCTCCTCTCTCCTTCCTCTTTCCCCTTTCCTCTCTCCTTCCTCTCCGCCTCCCTTCTATCCTCGCATCTTGGTGAGTGACCTCTAATGTGTTTCCAGCGCGCACATGGAGGCGATATCGATCACTCTTTCGCGGTCCTGGAGTGCTTCCGGAGTTCGGGTGAGGGGGTGGGGGGAAGGGGAAAAAGGGGGTGGGGGAAGGGGGCGGAATGGGAGTATTTTTCACCGACTCGAAGCCATTTCTGTCGTCGTAAGTCTGGTCAGGGACGCGAACGGTGCGAAAGCCGCGATGGATGGGCCGCGCGTGGGGCTTGTGTCGCCAGATCGGGGAGGGCCGCCGTGTGGGGTTGGTGGAGGGAGGGAGGGAGGGAGGGAGGGAGGGAGGGAGGGAGGGAAGGAAGGAAGGAAGGAAGGAAGGAAGGAAGGAAGGAAGGAAGGAAGGAAGGAAGGAAGGAAGGAAGGAAGGAAGGAAGGAAGGAAGGAAGGAAGGAGGGAGGAAGGGAGGGAGGGAAGGAAGGAAGGAAGGAGGGAGGGAGGATGGGAGGGAGGGAGGGAGGATGGAAGGATGGAAGGAATGAAGGGAGGATGGAGGGATGGAAGGAAGGGAGGATGGAAGGATGGAAGGGAGGGAGGGAGGATGGATAAAAGGAAGGATGGAAGGAAGGAAGAGGGGTAGGTGGAAAATGAATTAGAGAGGGGGCATGGAAGGAAAAATTGTAAAAGAAATGGGAATTAGAAGAACTGAAAGGGTCGAAGGAAGATAGGTGGGCTGTTTTATTGGCGAAAAGGCCGAAGGGAAAGCTCTTTCAAGTTTTATAGGGCTTTGATTGGTAGTTTGGGTCTAGACGTTAGGCCTCCTTCGTTAACGTTCCAGCTTTCCTAGTTCGTCTTGATCCTTGATCCTTGACCCACTGGCTGCAGGACTCTTGGACTCTATCCTTCTCCCGTGGCTCGTCCCGGCCTCCCCGCCGCCTTCGCCTCTAGTGCCCGGGCAAGCCGTGGGCGCGGGAGAGGCCTCGAGGCATTAGCCAACACGGCATTGGTCCCGGGCGTCGCAGGACCACAGGAGTGACAGGGCGCTCCCCCTTCCTCTCCCGGACCGCCGGACTGACCGTTTCCCGCTCTTTAAGCCTTGGATGCTTTTCCCGATACAAATGGCGGCGTTCGTCGGCGGCGGGCGGGAGGTGGCGAAGTGCCCTTCTCACTAGTTATCTTCTCCCTCGGAAAAGTTAGAGGTGGGGAGGGGGGGAGGGACTGGATAGGCGAAAGGGGGGAAGGGGAAAGGGAAGAAGGGGGGTGGGAGGGACTGGATAGGCGAAAGGGGGGAAGGGGAAAGGGAAGAGGGGGTGGGGGGGCTTTGTGGTGCTGCGGTTGGGCTGGCTGTGGCGATCGGCCTTGTAGGAGTGAGGAAAAGAGGGAAGGGAAACCGAAGTACAGTTTCACGGTTGGATGCACAGGCATGTAGCTGTCATGAACCGGGATAGATAATCATGCAAGGGATCGCGCCGGCCGAGTGATTTGCATGAAAACAAGCGAGGGTGGAGGGAAGTCATGCAAAGAAGCATGCATGCGTGCCGAATGGCCACACGGAGAGTTATGAGTGGGGAGTTGGCATGCAAGGATACAAGGAGACGACCTTGCCATGCGTGGCTGCGAGGCGTCATTTATCATTTTTCATTGATCACACGTTTATTTTAAAAGGAAATTATCGGTTTTCGGCTTTATTACAATATCCGGTCAGCTGTTTGCAAAAGCATATTTCCTTTCTTATACGCCCTCACTTAGATGATCATACTGTTTCCTCCCATTCACGCGCGCGCGCTTTTACTCGTGCAGGCAGGCAGGCAGGTATGTAGGCAAGCAAGCAAGCAGACAGACAGGCAGGCAAGCAGACAGACAGACAAACATTCAGACAGAAATACAGACAGACAGAAATACAGACAGACAGGCAGACAGATAGATAGATAGATGGATAGATAAATAGATAGATAGATAGATAGATAGATAGATAGATAGATAGACAGAGACACACATGTACACGCAAATGCACACACTCACGCACGAATATACTTGCATTCATACATGTATAGGCCTACCTAGCCGACATAGCTAAACAGAAAGAGAGAAAAAATACAGGGAAAGGGTCATGGTCGTCGTTAAAGACCCAAATACAGTTGCAGGATGGAACTACAGCTGCAGATTGTTATGAAGGCAGAAAGGGAAGGCGACCAGAAATAGAAAGTAGAGCCTTGATAAGACTAAAGTTCACTTCCATTATACGCCGGACCGCGGGCGATGGCGCACCGATGACGCAACCTCCCAGCTGCTTTTGTTTTTCGAAAATAACAACGGGGCCGATGTGCACTTGTGTGATTCTCTTTCCTCTCCCTGTGGGTATTTTTAGAATCGTTTTACGGTGACTTTCTCCTTAGTTTTGGGTCCTGGGGAAATTGGCTTTACAACTAGGCCTACGCGGATTTGATTTTCGTTGGAATATTGTGTACTTGTTAGTCCTAAATGTTGCAGGGTCTCTCACATTATGGGTTATGTAGGTTTAGGCCTATATGGGTTATGTTGAAGTTTGTTTATGCAGCATGGTTGCTTTTGTTCCGATATAGGGATACATTATTTTCTTTATTTATGACGCGTATATGTGGCCTACTCGGGTAAATTGGATTTTTATGTTACTAAAAGAAAACAAAAAAAGTCAATTACAACACCATGTGCATTGTTCTGGCTTTGTTCCCTGCAGATCATGGCATTATCAGCTTCATTGGTCGGTGCAATTGGCTGATCTGAATTTTCTAGATCACCCGTGGAAACAGTGTCGAGTCAATTCTCCATTAGCAGGGATATGTGTATAAGAATGTTGGTAGTAAACATGGTTATTGTAATAATGATAAGTAATAGTACTGATATGAATGCTATTGATAGCAGTAACAGTAATATTTGATTGCCAGAATGAGCACATTCTCATAGGTTTACTAAATTTTGAGCGATCAAAGCTATTGTTGATATTTTGTCAGATAGGCCTGAGAGTAAGGAAAATAAGGATCGGGTTTCATGCTCACACGAGCTATCATCCAGATTTGTGTCACCTTTTAATTAAGTGTGTCTCCGTTGAAGTACGTGTCCGTGACTATTTCTTTCTTGAATGCATCGCAGCTTGGCACTCGGAAAGTGCGTGCTCGTCACTGGCACTCGCGTCCTCTTCAGCAGCGAGATCGGCGAGTCATGATCGATCGAGCGAGGACTGCTTGCGAGCGATTCGCCGCGTGACGGTACTCGGGCGGCATTTCCGCTGCCGTTGCATCTTGCGCCAGCTTCCGATAATGATCTTATCCCCGAGGCGGAAGTGTTGGTGCCATGGATGCGTCTGGCCCCGCGCAAAAGCCGCTTAGGGATGAGGCATGAGCGCCTAAGCCAGGACCAGGCCGGACTGGTCATGCACGGGAGCATCGCAGACCAGTGGGAAGATTCATTCGCTTGCCCTCTCTCTCCGCTGCGTGATCTGCTCGCCTCGCCCGCTGCGGGGAATGAGTCTGTCGACATTCACTGAGGTTCGAGTAGCCGATGAAATTATCAAGAACAGTTTGGTGACACTTTTATGCCTCGAACGCGCCCTTTGTTTACGCCCTCCTCAGCACGCGAAGCAGAAGCCGATACCATGGCTGACTCGTGTCACTTGAGCGTTTACTTTCTCCCCGAGACCGCAGGAGCGTGGAAATCCTTACTGCGCATTGAAAACGCATCTTGAACTTTACGGAGAGAAAATGTCGAAGCCGTAGAAGATGGTTCTTGCCATATATACTCCGAAAAGATAAAGATAGCCAAGTTTCACAAAGAGTGATGGATCGTGGAATTTCGCCGATCAAGAGTGGAGCACTACATTGATAGAAATGGACGAAAACTGTAATCAGCATTTCAGATTGTACTCCGGAAAGGTGGCGGAGCGGCTAAGGGCCATGGCTTCATGATACGCAGTTTATCAAGGTTGATAATAATGACTTTGATAAGACAAAGGCGGTGCCAGCCAACAACTCCCCGACTTACCACACTTTACCTACGTCAGTGCGCAAGTCCTGTCGATAACGCTTCCTCCTGCGCTTTCGAATAGCCCGCCCGCCAACTGCCCCTTAAACCAACTTGCTAGTGCGAAAGTTAATTCGGGGAGAACACTTTTATCCCACAGCCGGATGCTTGCGGTGCTGCCTTCACTTACGTTTGACTCTTCCCGCACGTTGACAAGTACTGTGGAAGTACCGCGCGTTTACTTGAAAAAATACCGAAAGTTAGGACGGAATGTGAAAAAGCCTTGGATGTAAATAATTTCAGGAAAATGGAACCGGCGAGTCAGTACACAGAGATCGGCACTGTTTTGTGTGCAAAAAGAATTCTTGCTCGAGCCGTGGTGAGAATGGCGAATTTCAAGCAAAGGAACGAAAAATACTGATTAGCGGCATCCTACTGATAGCCCGTCCTACTAGCAATGTATACCCCCCCCCCCCTCTCGCTCCAGCATCTCAATCACCTTTGTGTCTTATTTCCTCCCATTCAACCGTCCTTCCCCCCCCCCCCCCTTATACAGTTATATCCGTACATTCGCCGTCGTTCGCTCGGCCCGCAGCCGCTTGACCGTGAATAGTCCGGCAAAAAAATCGGGAAGTAACAAGAGAAGGGATTCCGTCTTTGTCTCGGTCATGCCAAGGGTCGCTGGCGGCGCTGACGTAACGAGAGCTATGGGACGGCGTTGGTGGCGTTCCGAGGCCAGACCGAAAGGGATCGAGGGAGGAGGAGGATAAGAAATTGATAAGCGCTAAAAGAAGAGATGCAGAGGAAGAAAAAAATAATAAATAACGGGAGGAGGGGGGCGGCGAAGAAAAAACCGGAGAAGCTTCTAAAAAAAGGTGTCAGGAGGCGGGTGAAGGGGGGGAGGGGGGAAGGTAAGAGACGAGAGCTAAAAGTAATGCTGGATGGCTGACCTCCAGCGCCGGCACTTGGAGGTTTTCCTTTTTTCATAGCAAGGGGAATCCTCCCTCCGCCCGCCTGTGCTCGCTCGTGCTTCGCCTGCCTCGCCCGCTGTGCGTGTGTGAATTAACTGCGTCGAGGAACAGACCGATAGGAGGATTGGGGGGGGGGGCAGAAAGAATAAGATAAAAAAGAAAAGAGAGAATGAGAAGGGAGGATAAGATAGATAGGAGTGCATAGGAGAGGGGGTACGAATGGGAGAAAAAGAAAGAGAGAAGATGAGAATGACAAAGAGGAGAGAGAGTGGGTAGGGAGAAGAGGGAGATGGTAGTGTCAGGAAGAAAGGGTGAGATATAAGGACTGGTACACTTTACTTTAATACATATCCCTCTCCAGTGCCGCCTTCACGTACCGGGGTGTTGTGAAAGTCTATATTTACCGTGATGTAAAACTCAACCTTCCACAGCGGCCAACGGAAAACATTATGCCAGAAGTATTTTCATGTCGCCGTCCCACAACACGGTTCGCTCGCCAGCCGGACACGCAGAACATGGTTTTACATTAATAATTATTAGGATTGTGTGTGTGCTTGTGTGTGTGTGTGCTTGTGTGTGTGTGTGTGCTTATATGTGTGTGTGTGTGTGTGTGTGTGTGTGTGTGTGTGTGTGTGTGTGTGTCTAAAAGAGAGAGACAGACAGATAAACAGGCACAGACAGACACCGAGAGAGCCGAGATAGAGACACGGGGAGAGAGTGACGTCACGCAGCGTTCCGTGGCGAGGAGGCATTTAGGAGCGTGATATACATTTTGCATGTTTAGAAAATATTTGTCAAGAAATTCTTCCAAAGACGTAAAACTAAAGCGTCACGCACATCGTTGCTCAGTGAATATGCTGTTCACGTCATCATTCCCCCCCAAGGCTCGTGTTCTTTTCTTGTTTATTATTTCCCCCTTTTTTCCGCACTCGGCTGAATCGGCAGCCCTAAAGTCCAGTTGGTTGGAGCCAGCGAGGTTTTACGTGAAATGGGGTTTAGATAAGAGTGAGTGCGCTGATTGGGGGTGTGTTGTTTGATGATGATGTATTTTGGTGGGGAAATAAGGAGGGGGGGGTATAAGTGATGCATATGCGCACGTACACGCTCGCTCGCTCGCTCACTCACTCACTCACTCACTCACTCACTCACTCACTCACTCACTCACTCACTCACTCACTCACTCACTCACTCACTCACTCACTCACTCACTCACTCACTCACTCACTCTTACTTGACCCACTCACTTAATCATATTCTTACTTTGTCTCACACACGCACATATTCACACTCACATCCACACCCATACCCACACGTATACGCACACGCATTACGCATACGCATACGCACACCCGCACGCGCACGCACACGCACACGCGCACGCACACGCACATACACACGCACGCACACACGCACACGCACACACGCACACGCACACACGCACACACACACACACACACACACACACACACACACACACACACACACACACACACACACACACACACACACACACACACACACACATACACACACACACACACACACACACACACACACACACACACACACACACACACACACACACATGTATACATACACACACACACACGTATACATACACACACACACACACACACACACACACACACACACACACACACACACACACACACACACACACACACACACACACACACACACGTATACATACACACACACGTATACATACACACACACACACACACACACACACATACACACATACACATACACATACACATACACATACACACACATATACACACACGCTTTTTCTTCCCTGCTGACAAAGTGGTTCTGTATATGTCGTGTCTGCGTTTTGTTAATACCGGTAAAGCTAAGTTTACCAGGTGTGTGGTGTAACATAGGTAAAGGTGTGTATGTGTGTGTGTGTGTATAGAGGGAGGGGAGAGGGGGGGGGCTGCGCGCTTAGGTCATCACTTGTAATAGATTGAGTCACCTTTGTGCTTCGTCATCGATAGTACTGAGCGGGAAGTTGTCCCTCGGATTGCCAGTGGATAGATAATGCAATGGAATATTTGAGTGTTTACTGTTTTCTGTTTTCATATAAGGATGTAATGTATAGCCTTCTTTGAAGGAATTAGTTGAGTCGCTCTAATGTCTGAAATGTTGTATTGTTTTTATTACTGTCGATTTTATTGTTAATTGTCGTGGGAGTAGTTTTGATATTTGTTATCATCATTGCCATCGAACATCATTATCATCGTCGTCGTCATCATCGTCATTATAATTTTCATTATCATCAGTTTGCTTCCTACAACTGTTGTTCTGATATTAACATTACCTGCAGTAAAATGCCAGAAAGCAATTCAGACCCTTATAGTTTGCATACTTATGAACTCTTGATTCTTGATATATGAACTCTTGAAGTAAATAGATATAAAATATGGTCCATGGCACAAAACTTACCAGAATTTTGTTCCCTTTTTTTAGACAATACTAATATCCTCGGCTGCAATAATGACCGGATTACTATGTTTTTTTTCCAATTCTATAACAAATTAAAGTTGAATGGGGAGTTATTTCCCTGTGCCTTGTAAACCCAGTCGCAGGAAATTCATTATGCCTTCTGATGCTTGTAGAAACCATAAGGAGATCATGCGAACTGTGTGTTTAAGTCTCGACGTCAACGTAAAATGCCCGGATGATAATGGTCTATTCTTCGGGCGATTCTGCCTCTTTACAAGCAGTAGGTGCAGTGGCTCTCCGAGTGTTATCGTGGAGGAGAGGCAATAAGCGCGACAGAGTAGGGGCAGGACGGAGCCGTTTGTCCTCGAGTTGTTGTGATTTAGGGCGGGCGATGTGGTGGAATTTTGTTGTTGTTAGGTTGAATTTCAGGTCCTGTTATTTTTTCTCCTTTTATATTGCGTTGTTTGCTTGCTACTTTTGCCTACGTTTTTTCTGTTTTTTTTTTTTTTTTCTAGCTATCGCTGCCACTTTTGTTTTCCCCCATCTCTTTCTCCCTCCCTCCTCTCTCATCTCTTCTTTTCTTTTGTCCTTCCTCTCCCGTTTACCCTATCATTATTATCATCTCATCTCCCTCTGTTTGTCCCCTTTGTTCCTTCTCGCCATCCTCCTCTCCTCCACGTTTTTTTTTTCGGCCCACACTCACCTTACGCATGAATTTATAACATGTGTTTAGTATATCCGCAGTAAGTGATTTAATGTTTTATTGGTCAAGGGCAACATACCGTTATTAACAATTATAAACGAACTCGTGATGCAGGATTTAGATTGCACGATTGAACCGTTGAATTGCAACAGTTCGATAAAAACTTTTCTTATATCTTGATTTAATTAACTTTTCGTAGCTGTTGTTTGCTCATTAAACGATGTCCTTATATTTTTTCGAGTTTAATTATTGAAGGATTTAGGTGTGGGCCATCGCAAGGTCATGCTGACTTTAAAGCCATGCCGTGAAGGAATGAAAAATCATTGTTAGAGACGGAGAAGAGCACACGTGAAAGGATCGAGCAATTGAAATGGAAATATTTTTCTTTTTTTCCTCGTCGGACTTTTAGGAACACAACGGGTAGTATCCAATACAGGCTGATTGGAAGAGGATCACAGGCGAAATGACATTGGAATCCAGATGGGATGGGGACTTAATCCCAGCCAAAGGAGAATCCTATGAACTCCGGCGTCCTTGGGGTTACGGGGTCCCCCGACGGAGGAAAAAAAACTTTTTTTCAATTTCTGCTTTAGTATTTTTGCTGACTAACAAGTGTGACGACTGAATTTCACGGTTGCGGTGATTCGAAATGGGAATTTATTTAAATAGCGGCCTGCATGAAGAGCGTTTTGTTTTGGGGTCGGGATTTTAATTGTTTTATACGTTTATATTGGATTTAGTTGTAGGATTGGAGAGGTCCGTATGTGTGCTCCTGTGTGTGTTCGTGTGTGATCACATTTCCCTTTCTTCCTCAGTTTGCAGACCTTTTGTGTCCAGATTTGGAGCGACGCTTTCATAGACGAACGTGCGATCGAGGTTTCTGCCGTTGTCGTCCTTGTCCTCGGCGGGATCATGTGTCTTGTGTTCCCGTGTTATATTTGCGTCTGTTTACGTAACGCGAACCGGTCCGAGGCGGAAGCCAGCGCCATGTAAATATTTCATGAGGTGTCCCAGATGCGAGGGCGTTCGAACTTCAACACAAAGTTGGAACAAACTTTTAATAAAGGGCATTAGACTTGGAGAATCATTAAATGCTTGATGGCAATATAATCAGTGACACTTCCCGGATTGGAAAATACCAATAGTCCTAGAAAAAATATAGTGAAGTTGAGGTAGGGAGGATATTAACTCACCATTCCGAGGCTGAATAATGGTTGTCAAGTCGTTTTGTAGTGAAAAGGATTTTTTGTTTAACTTTCTCCTCTGTGTGCTGTGATTGTGTCTCTTGTTTGTAACTGAAATCGCTGGAATTCGAAGTTATGGGGTTGGTCGGCCTCTATGTCATGGCACGCCACTTTTTGTCTTCCTTTTTATTGGTTAGTTGTTTTTCTGTGGTGCCGACTCTGTCTCATTTACGCGGAGATACATTGAATTGTTTTTTTTTTCTATTCGAGTTGCATATCTCTGCAAGCTTCTGCTTTGTCGAGAAGTTTTACTTTAGTTCTACAATGTGTCTTTCAATACGCTGGTTTCCATTTCCGTCAAAAGTTCTACCTTCCCCCCTACCCCATCATACACACGGCAGTCTGTTCACCGGCTGCACATTGAACATCATCTGTATCCATTGTGTGTTGTATTTTTTTTTCTTTGTCTACTTTCCATTTCATTCCAGTCTCGAGGGATTGATGACGAGGAGGTTTTCATCTCCTTGTTCTTATGGTATTTTTTTTTTCCTTCCATGGCGGTGATGACGTTGGTAATAGGAGAGAAAGGGGAGAAAGGCGGATAGGGAGAGGAGAGGGGATGGAAAAGGGGAAAGGAGAGAAGAGACGAGAAGAGATAGAGGACGAAGGGGATGGGAGAATGAGTGAGTGCGTGTGAATGTGTGGCTCGCTGGTCCCCGGTACTCATAGACACTCTGTTGCTCGTTGTTCCATGACCGTGTGTGGGGAAGAGTGAAAATAACGGGAAGGGGTGGAGGAGGAGGAGGAGGAGGAGGAGGAGGAGGAGGAGGAGGAGGAGGAGGAGGAGGAGGAGGAGGAGGAGGAGGAGGAGGAGGAGGAGGAGGAGGAGGAGGAGGAGGAGGAGGGGGAGGAGGAGGGGGAGGAGGGGAGTGCGCGTGTATGAGGGCGAGGAAAGGAAGGTGGTTTAAAGGGCTTGTGTTTGTGTGCCTGTGTGTGTGAGGGAGCGTGTTCAGAGGGTGCGGTTAAAGAGACCTCCCCTCTCTCCTATCTTCTCGGACTATTTTTATTTGTTTGCGTTGAAGCCGCTCTTGTTGTTGCTTAGGCGATTTACGAGGTGCTCTTCCGTGTTCATATTCATGTCGCAAGAGATCTACTCTCCTCCCCCTCCCCCTCCTCCCTCTCCCTCCCCCTCCTCCTTCCTCTCTTTCCATACCTACTCCCTTCCTCTTCCTCCTCCTTCTCCTCCTCCTCCTCCTCCTCCTCCTCCTCCTCCTCCTCCTCCTCCTCCTCCTCCTCCTCCTCCTCCTCTTCCTCCTCTTCCTCGTCTTCCTTCCCATTTTCTTCTCTCTCTCTCCGTTCTCACTCCTCTCTCCCTTCCCCTTCCCTCCTTTTCCCTCTCCTTCCCTTCCTCCTCCCTCTCCTTCCTATCTTCTTTCCTCTCCCCTTCTTTCCTCTCTCCTTCTCCCTCCCTTCCTCTTCCCTTCTACCTTCCACCCTCCACCCCCTACCTTCTCCTCTTCCATATTCATGCCACATGTTGGTGTGCGTGGAGAGCATGTGGAATGTGGCTTATGTGGATTATGTGTTTGTTGGGCGGGCGGGTGGGCTGGGTCATGACATGCTTGGGGCGGAAGGAATTACTTGTCGCCCATGGACTGACGTCGGTTTTTGCGCCGTGACATCATCGTTCTCAGGGATAGAAATAGCGGAGAAAACATGATCAGCAGGCATTCCCCACGCGCCTCAGTGAGCAGCATTAATATCAACAAGTCTCACCGTCAGGATTCAACAACAACAGCTGCGAGCACAATTGCGAGGGATAGAAGTAGATGTGAGTGCTGTGCAACACGCGCACAACAGCCAACATCTGTTAGTAGAAGGGGTGTGGGTGGACGCGGGGAGACGCTCAGCGAGAGCAGTACAGCTTTCGGCCGCTGTGGTTACTTTGTGGTTTCCTTTGCGCTCTCTCTCTCTCTCTCTCTCTCTCTCTCTCTCTCTCTCTCTCTCTCTCTCTCTCTCTCTCTCTCTCTCTCTCTCTCTCTCTCTCTCTTCTCTTTCTCTCTTCTCTCTCTCTCTCTCTCTCTCTCTCTCTCTCTCTCTCTCTCTCTCTCTCTCTCTCTCTCTCTCTCTCTCTCTCTCTCTCTCTCTCTTTCTCTCATTATATATATATATATATATATATATATATATATATATCCCTCCCTCCCTCCCTCCTTCCTCTCCCTCTCTACCTCCCTCTTTCCTCCCCTTCCTCTTTCCTCCTTCTTCCCTCCCTCTTCCCTCCCTCTTCCCTCCCTCTTCCCTCCCTCTTCCCTCCCTCTTCCCTCCCCCTCTCTACCTCCCACCCTCCTTTTTTTCTCAAGAAAGAGAGACAAAGAGTGACGTTCGCCCTTCGCTGTCCAAGCCGCCCTGAGTCGAGGGGAAGCGGAGGCATAAAGATTTGTTTTCATGTTGGTGATGGTCAGTAGCGCGGAGATGTCATTTCGTATGCCGGCCAGATTCCGGGTTTGGGGAAGGGAAGGGAAAGGAAGGGAAGGAAAGCGAAGAATTGGGGGATGGGAGTGAGGGGAAAGAGAGGGAAGGAGGGAGTGAGGAGAGAGAGAGATAAAGGGAAGGGGTAAGTGAGGAAAGAGAGAGAGGGAAGGAGGAAAGGGTGGGGGGAGATGGAAAAAGGGAAGGACAGAAAGGGATTGAAGGTAGAAAGATAAGAGATGAATAGAAGGGGGGGAAGAACCGAGTGAAGAAAAAAGGAAGATAAACAAAGATCGATTTTTTTCCCTTCATCTTCAACATACCGTATTTTTCGTATATTTCATGAAAATATTTCTTCTTACATTTCTTCTTTTTATAACGAAATGATGGGGATAACGCATCAAAGAATGAGGATAAAAGAAAAAGATAAACATGATCCAATCCAAGACAAGGGAGAAGAGCGGACGAGTCGATCACGCGTGAATTTGTCACGTTTTCCCTCGCGTCCTCGCTTCTCCCGCCCTAAGACCTTAATGTCGCGATGACTCGTGTTGTGGTGTTTTTTCGTGCTCGCTAACTCGTGTTCCTTCGTTCTTATTACTCTGGTTTAGATGTCTTCCTTTTATCGCTCTCGTTGTAGTGATCTTTTGTTGTTCTTATTCTTAATCTTATTATTGTTCTTTTTCTTCTTTTTCTTATTATATATATATATATATATATATATATATATATATATATATAGTTAAGCCTCATTTTCAGACATCCCACCTCACATTATATAGTATGTTTCGTGCTTACACCTCGTCCAAGGAGCAAACCGCATCCTCACAGAAAACCAGATTTTCTCACCTCATTTTCTTACAGCAAAACACATCAAAACATTTCACTGTCCTCCGCTGCCCCAACTTCATCTCCAGCTTCGCTCTTCCCTCGGTCTCTGCCTCATCCCCAACCCCATCTCCATCCTCCGTCCTTTTCCCTCGCGCTGGCTCCTCCCTTCCACTTCAGTCGCAGCCTCACTCTCCCTGCAGCCCTCAGCCATCAAACTTTCCCTCACCCTCAGTTTCACTCTCAGTGTCGCCCCTCCCTCCCTCACCCTGACCCTCCCCCGCTCCCACGCCCTCCCCCTCCCCCTCCCACATCCTCAGCCTCAGCCTGCACTCGGCTAAAGCTCCCGCAGATCCACCAGCTCTCACTCACTACGTACTCTGCGGTAGCTCGCCAGACCAGCCCATGCGACGGCGTAGGACTGTCGGCCTTACGAGGGGGAGCAGCAAGGCCCAGTCTCGCTCGTTCCTCCTCCCCTCATGGATGGATTAATCCTCTTAAAACACGGCAGAATACCGTAGTTTGAACATGTGAACGCGTTTGAAGGGAAATCAAACATTAACCCACTTTTATATATCGACAAGAGCAGGTTGCCGAGTGGTGAATATTGAACAATTTCTGTTATGATTCTCATAATTATTTTTCTTTGTATTCTTGGTGTGCTCATTACAGTTGTTATTAAAAATGTATGCAATGATGAATATTGTTTTTATTTTTTTATACGCAGCAGTACTAGTAATAATGGTGATAATAATGATAGTAATGATAACGATGGTGATACAGATAATGATAATGGTAATAATAATGATGATAATGAATATGATAAGCATGAGGATAATAGAAATAATAAAACAAATATTAATGATCATAATGATAATGGTAATGGTCATTGTTATGATGATAATGATAATAATAATATATATGATATTGGTAATAATATTAATGATTATAATGATATTCATAGTAAACATGGTAATGGTGATGAAAATAACAATAATAAAAATGATGATGAATGTCATAAGGATAATTATCATAATATTATATCATATTTAGTAGTAATAGTAATATAAGTATTTTAATGTTGGTGTAAAATCTTCAATCTTAGGAGCAATCTTTAATCATAAAAGCAAGGAGCCCACTGAAGTTATTTTAAGCTCCAGTCGGAATAGATTTGGCAGCCAATATGATTTTTTTTAATCGTGACATGCAAGCAAGGGAAAGCGAGGTGGGTGCGTGGGGGGGGGGGGTAGGCTGGCGAACGAGGGCAAGAGGCAGGGTATTTAATGCTTGCTTGGATATATAAACCGGTCTGCAGGCACATATCATAACATATTTCGCGCTCTCTCTTTCTCTCTTTCCTTTTCCTCTGTCTTAACTCCCCCTTCTCCTCCCCTCTCCTCCCCTCTCCTCCCCTCTCCTCCCCTCTCCTCCCCTCTCCTCCCTCACTCCTCCCCTCTCCTCCCCTCTCCTCCCCTCTCCTCCCTCACTCCTTCCCTCTCGTCACCTCTTCCTCTCTCCTTCCCTCTCTTCACCTCTTCCTTTCTCCTCTCCCCTCTTTCTATCCCTTTTCTCTCGTCTGTCTCTCTCCTGTCTGTCCCTCCCTCCAAGTGTCATTCATATATCATCATTAGTGTTTTGTCGTTCATTGCCGTAGTTTGTTTTTATTGTTGCCACATATCACCATTATCGCACTCCTGAATATTTTGTTTTTGTTTCATTTCTGTTTGATCGTTCAAAGTGATGCATGTCTCTATGATATATATATATATGTGTGTGTGTGTGTGTAAATATATATATATATATATATTTATATATATAGATAGATAGCTTAATAGATAGATAGATAGATAGATAGATAGATAGATAGATAGGTACATACATACAAACATATATATATGTGTGTGTGTGTGTGTAGGCCTTATGTATATATGTATGTGGGGGATAGTTGTGTATGGAATTGTAGGTATGTGTATGGGTGCACATACATTATCTTTCTCTTTCTCTCTCTTTCTCTCTCTCACACACACACACGCGCGCGCGCGCTCGTACACAATTATACCTATAGTTATTTTTGTTTATATTTAATATATTCCATTTAATTTGTTCAATTTCACCTTTCTTCTCCCTGCCCTGCCCTCGCCTTGTTTCGCCTATCGTCTCTTCGCGAATGCTTTAGTGTTTATGAAACTCACGCACATAGTCCCAGGCTGCTAAAAAAGGCAACGCATCCCCAGCGAGTGCCTCTTCCTCCCATCCCGGATGATCGCTCCCTGTCGTTTGCTGTGTTGATATTTAGCCCAGCTGATGAGGACCGGAGTCTGACTCGGGCCTTGTTCGTGGCTCGTCCTTAATTGGTCACTTATCTGATAAGGTCGTCAGCCAGGAATCAGAGCCCTCCTGGGATGTGTCCGGTGAATCCGCAGTCATGTCTATACCATACTGTAACCTGCCGTCGGTTACCATGAAATGCTTTAGAGCAGCCTTGGGGTAGATGTACCACTTTTGTATTTTATCGCAGCCTTCCTGTAGCTTCGATGCAGGCTTGGGCTATTCTCTCCGTCTTTGGTATTCTGGTTTGGTAGCCCGGCTGGTGTGGGGGTTCCGTCGCGAAAGCCAACCTCGTTCCTTGGTTTGCCTTATCTGAATGGGCGCCTATGTGTAGGGGATAGGAGGGGGGGGTAGGGGGAGGATGGAAGGGTGGGGTTGCCGTCTGTGTTCGGTAGTATGTGTCCGGGGTATGTGTAATGTGGTGGGGGAGGATGGGAGGGTGGGGTTGCCGTCTGTATTCGGTAGTATGTGTCCGGGGCATGTGTGATGTGGTGTATTTCATGTATATATATGGTGTATTTTGGTGTATTTGCGCATCTTCAGTCGCCGGGACTCGGACCCTAGGAATGTGCGGCTGATGTTTCGAGTGGCGAGTAAATGTTCGGTGTTTTCTCATATTGACTGCCCCATAGTTCCTTAAAGTTGACTTCCTTTTTTTTCCTCTTTGTCTCCATTAATGGTTTGCTAATGGCATCGTGAGATGTGAACTTTCGTTGAGTGTTTTATTGCAATCATCGTTTTATTAATCAGTATACTTTTCACATCTTGTTGCACGCGGAAGGTCAACAAGCTCACGCGGCGGTTTCTTTTCCCGTTTTCTTCTCGCTTTCACGTTCGCACTTTACGTTGACCTTTTGTTTGTTTTTCCCTAGTGTGTGCCTTCGCTTTTCATAATAATTATTTATAACTGGGTTGGCTGCTTTTCGTGTTTTTTTTTTGTGTGTGTGTTTTATTCGTATAAACTTTGTGGTTTTTTTCTCTCTCGTTTTCTGTTATATACAGTAGATAGTTTATATTTTTATTTCTGTTTTCTTTACATAGGGTTTTTACACTTACACTTTACGGTTTCTGTTTCATATATAATATTGCTTATTTTTAACCTACATTTTCTTATTTTATATACTATTCAACTCTTTCTCTCTTCTTTTCCTTTACTTACCGTTTCCCTCCACCTTTCCTTCTCAACTTTCTCTCCTTTTCCTCGCTACTTCCCTCTGGCCAGATTTCTCTTGTGCCCTTTCCCTCACCCACTTTTCTTCCACCTCTCCCCCCCTCCTCCACACCCTTTCTCTTTCCTCTGACCGTCTTATCCCTCTTATTCTTATCTCTGCCTCTCCGGTCACCCCTCCCTCCCTCCTTCTCGACTCCACCTACAACCTTCTCCACCCCCACCATGTCTTGTATCTTCCACTTCT
>NC_061851.1:35855409-35857909 GCF_019202785.1 Penaeus chinensis | reverse complement strand
ACACACACACACACACACACACACACACACACACACACACACACACACACACACACACACACACACACACTCACACTCACACTCACACTCACACTCACACTCACACTCACACACACACACACACACACACACACACACACACACACACACACACACACACACACACACACACCTCCACCTCCACCTCCGGATTTTCTCCTTCTCATTCTCCTCTTTGTTCTTTTCGTTTAATTACCCAAACGTTTGATTGAGCTTGGGGATGATTCTGTGGCCGGTATGATTCATGATATTACTGTATCGTATTGATTCTATGCGAAATGATGGGACTCGTTATTCATAACAATGAGATCACACCTTTCCCTAAACAAAAACAAAAAAATGTCCTACAGTTAAATATTTTTATTTTGCGAAACAAGACGTTTCACGAACCGTAAATACATTTGGAAATGAACGACCGAAGTAGGAATGTAGGATAGTGAGGGCGTGATTGATTGAGGTATGTAGCGTCAAGTGTGTCTTCTATTTCTTTCTTGCGAGGAGCACGGCGAGTTCCTCCTGAAGG
This sequence comes from Penaeus chinensis, assembly GCF_019202785.1. Taxonomy (NCBI): domain Eukaryota; kingdom Metazoa; phylum Arthropoda; class Malacostraca; order Decapoda; family Penaeidae; genus Penaeus; species Penaeus chinensis. The sequence continues at coordinate 35,857,347 of NC_061851.1, read as the reverse complement.
CGGAAGTGTCGCCTGGCGCAGGGTCGGAATGGACGGATCAAGTCCATTCCTCCTCTGTTCGCTTGCGCCAAACAGGTCAGAAACAGGTTTTGGCTTCGCTCGGTTGCCAGGACAAGGGCGGCGGAGGTGGGCGTGAATAGCGAGCTGTAAGGCCGTGACTCAGCCCCTTTGGCCAGCACTTGTGTGGCGGCCGCCCTACTTGAGCCTCCCCGCACGAGTGCGCCCGCTGCTTCACGCCCTTCCACCGCCTGACCCGTCGTCGCTGCCTCGTCGCCGGGGCTCAAGTCGGTCAGAAAAAGAAAATAAGGTCCATTCCATATTTATGTCTATTGCTTTATTAGGATTTGATTTGTAAAAATCAATTCCTTATTTATATATATTGTTTTTATTAGAAATTTATTGAAAACATTGCTATACGGTGGGAGGGTGAGGCGGAGACATTGATGATAAATGAATAACTTCACATTTACTTACCTGGAATTTTTTTTTTTCCACTTTTACATGTACATCCGAAATTGCTGGGTAATAGTACCCGATTTGTTTTTGCGTTGATCCTCTACAAAGCTTATTACTCCATTTTTCCCGGTGTTATTCAAGATAGAACTATTAGACTAATCTTGTAATGTATTTGTATATTTATCTATTTATTGAATATACCTTCTTCTTTTTTAAGTGCCCTGTTTTGCCGGTGCAGTTATTTGGCTTAACCGGTGAAGCTATGCGGTGCATAATTTACAGCTTGTTTGTGGTCAGGGTAAAGCGCTCGACTGTTATTAAAGATGACGTTTCTTCTCCCCCGCAGAGAAAGAGCTCGGGACCAAGAGCATCGTGGCCATGACGGAGACTCAGACCATCTTGCACCACCCCGCGGCTCTCGACAAACAAGACAGGTGAGTAAGTCAGGGCGGGCGGGGGCGCGGGAGAGCCAATCGGCGAGGCTTTTTCGACTTTTCTCGGCTTTGTCTCGGCTCTGCTCGGCTCTTCTCGGCTCTTCTTGGCTCTAGAAGGGTATCATTTTTTTTTTTTTTTTTTTTTTTTGTCTGTTTAACTTTTTGTAATGTTTTTTTTTGTTTCGTCTGCTTTGAGTTTACATCTTTAATCGATCGTTATAATCCGTAAGTTATTTTTTTTTACATATTTATTTTTCCTCAGTTTTATCTGTATCTCCTGCTTTACGTTGTTCTTGTTCTTACATCCTCTCCTTCTTATTTTGCATTCCTAAGGATCAACCTCGGTCCGTAGTTCCTCAATTCCCACCTACATTGGCCCAAGCACCGCCTCCCCCTTCTACCCCCTTCACCCCCCCCCCCCAAGGCTGCGACCACCTGCCTCGCACCAGCTAAACAGGTGTGACGTCTTGTGCGCTAAGCTATCACCTGTGACCACACTGTTCCCGCACCTTGTTCCTGTGTCCGTATTGTCTCTTTCGTTATCCGGTTATTCTGTGGTTTCCTTTCTTGAGGCGTAGTTTTTTTTTTTTTTTTTTTTTTTTTTTTTTTGGGGGGGAGGGGTAGCTGTCGATTAGTTGTTTGTTTTGGGGTGGGGGGGGGAGAGTCGTTATTAAGGGCTTTTTGTTCCTGTTTCGTTATTTTGCGTATTCTGCTTTTTTTTTTTTTTTTTTTTTTTTTTTTTTTTTTTTTTTTTTTTTTTTTTGTTTCTCGATTGTGTTGCTTGTTTTTCCTGTTATTTCTTTTCTTTCTCTGTATTCGTGTCTTATCATATTTCCCTTCTCCCTGTCCTGTCTACACATTTTTCTCCCCTCCCTCCCTCTCTCTCCTCCTTCCCCTCTCCCCTTCTTCTCTCCCTCCCCATGCTCTTCGTCACTCTCTATCCTGTCCTCTATCTTCCTTTATCACTCACACATCTCTCTTTCTTTCTCCACCTCTCCCTTTCCGTCTTCTTTTCCCTCATCCTCGCACTCGCCTTCACCTTCACCAA
>NC_061851.1:35851674-35855309 GCF_019202785.1 Penaeus chinensis | reverse complement strand
CCCTCCTCCCTTCTCCCCCCTCCTCCTTCTCCCCCTCTCCTTCTCCCCCTCCTCCTTCTCCCCCCTCCTCCTTCTCCCCCCTCCTCCTTCCCCCTCCTCCCTCTCCCCCCCTCCTTCCTCTCCCCCCTCCTTCCCTCTCCCCCCCTCCTCCCTCTCCCCCCTCCTCCCTCTCCCCCTTCAGCCTCCATCCTTCCCGTTCATTTGAGTTCATCCTATGGCTCTGGATGCCATTAGTCTGTAGGGGACACAGTGATCTCAAGATTACGGGAAGAAGAAGAGGAAGAAAGGGGATTGATAAATGAAGAAATAAATATGGAAACGGAGAAGGAGAAGGGGAACGAAGAGGAGGTGTAGGGTGCACACGAGTTCATTTCTGTGGCTTCTGTTGCTAGGTTTCTGTGGGCGTGCGACCCTTTCCGCTGCCTCATCTTACTTTTCACCCCCTCTCCCTCTCCTGCAAATAGATATTCATGCATTTTCCCTTCCGTCGATTTATATTCATTTTATTTAGTTTTATCTCTCTTTCTTTTTTCTTTTTTTCTTTCTTTTTTTCTTCCTCTGTAAAACAATGGTCTGAAGTTCTGCCCAATCCTCTCGTCGCGGGAGACTAGTGTTTTTTTCTTTTTCTTGTTTTTTCCGTTTTCGGTGCTGTTCCCAGTAGACCAAGTCGCTCGTTCGCTATCTCGGAATTTTCTCTTCTCCATCAGGCCATTCCCAGTAGGCCTTCTTTTTTAAATCACTCTCTCTCTCTCTCTCTCTCTCTCTCTCTCTCTCTCTCTCTCTCTCTCTCTCTCTCTCTCTCTCTCTCTCTCTCTCTCTCTCTCTCTCTCCTCTCTCCTCTTCTCCATCTGCCCTTCCTTCTTCCCTTCGCTCCTCACCCATTCTGACCACTTCCTCTACCCTTCCGCGTTTGCTCTTTCGCCTCTTGTCTCTTATCCCTTTTTCGTTTATTCCTTACCCCGTCTCCCCAGTTTCCCCATTCCCCATCCCACGCCCTCACCCCCATCCCACGCCCTCACCCCCATCCCACGCCCTCACCCCCATCCCACGCCCTCACCCCCCTTCTCCCATTACCTACCTACTCCGCCTTTGAGCGTGAAGTGGGCTGGCAATCAGCTGGTCGCGTGGCAGGCGGGGAGGGTCTGCCATGCAGTAGGTCACGGCCAGGGTTCGCTGCGACGCCAGAGACTTTCTGGGGCTGCTTGGGGGCTGTGCTTCAGGGGGACGAGAGGGAGAAGCAATGTTCACACGCACGCACGCTCTTTCATGTGCATGCACACGCATAAACGCGCGCGCGCACACACAAGCACGCAGGCATACACACACACAAGCACGCAGGCATACACAGACACAAGCACGCAGGCACACACATGCACACACACACACACACACACACACACACACACACACACACACACACACACACACACACACACACACACACACACACACACACGTACATACATACATACATACATACATACATACATACATACATACATACATACATACATACATACATACATACATACATACATACATACATACATACATACATACATACATACATACATACATACTTACATATATACTTACATACATACTTACATACCTACATACATACATACATACATACATACATACATACATACATACATACATACATACATACATACATACATACATACATACTTAATACACGCGTTATGTGTGTGTTTATATATATATATATATAAATATGTGTATATATGTATATATCTATATGTTTATATATATATATTTATATATGTTTATATACATATATATATAAATATATATATATATTATATATATATATATATATATATATATATATATATATATATATATATAAAGTCAAGTGGGGTGCCCTGAGTACGCGTGTGTCGTGGCTACAAGGCCCCGAGACTGGGCAGTTTAAGGTAAATGTTATGACTGCGTGTCCGTGATATTTCAGTTTTTTTTTTTTTTTTTTTTTTTTTTGAACGACTTGTTTTGACAGTTCTGACGTCATGGCTGTGACTCATTTCAAAGCTCGTTAGATAAAAAGATTATTGTTGTCATGCTTCTTTCTGTTAGAGTAAAAAGAGGATTATTGTTTTGATGTTGTTCTATGATTAAATAGACATTTAATTGTGGCGTTTTCTTTCTTTCAGGTACGGTTTGGCCGGAGGAGCACGGGGAAAATCAGCCACAGCTGATCTCGCTCCAGGCCCGTTTCCTGACGGAGCGGCAGGAAAGTGCAGAGAAGTTGGCTGAGAAATTCGGTGTATGGCTAGCGTTGTGTGTGTATTTGTTTGTTCGTTTTTGCACATGTTTAGGCCTGGGGAAGTTGAGTGAAAAAAACAGGAATTAATAGCGTTGCACATACCACGGAAGGCGATGTTTTCTGAAATGTGAAGCAGATTCGTAGACGCCCTACGCCATGGGTCAGGGTGACTGCCGCGAACGATCCCGGCTTCGATTTGGCGCCATCTGCCGCCGGGCATTGCAAGGCGCGGGGTGAACTTGGCCTAGCGTTTGGCTTCCGGCGGTAACCAGTGCTAAGCAGAATGGCTTGCGCGTGTGTGATTGAAGGGGTCGAGGTTGAGGAGTAGGAGTGGGAGGGAATTGCTTGTCTAGCTCGGCTGAGGTTATGTAGTGATGTTATTTTTTTCTTTTTATTTTATTTTTTATTTTTTTTATCACCAGCCAATTATTTGTAGTTATTGCCGACTGTCTCTGAATATACCTGTTACTTCGCCTCTCTCCGCAGATTAATGTTGGGTTTCACTCCGTAGGTCGTTTTCTTTGTTGTCAAGCTGCTTCGTTTCCTCATCTGCAATTCCTTTCCTCTGCGTTCTTTCTATTTCTTCGACATGGTCTTTCATTCTATCATTTTATCTCTCACACTCTAACTTCCCGCCTTTCTCTTCTAGCCATTCCTTCCTCCCATCCCTTTCACGTCGCTGTCCCGGGCTAGAGTGGCCGGCGTCTTCTGCAAGGCCGCCAGAGGTCGCTCTCGCCCCGCATCCTCAACTTGCGATTTGTCGTCCTTCTCCTCGGGCGTGACTCACATTTGTGTCGGAGCCTGGCCATCTGCTGCTCCCTATCCTCCTTTCTCGTCTTCTCTCCTTCTAAGCGCTCTCTCTGTCTGTCTCCGTATCTCTTTCTCTTTCTCTCTTTCTCTTTCTCCCTCTCCGTCTCTCTTTCCCTTTCTCTTTCTCTTTCTCTTTCTTTTTCTCTGTCTATCTGTCTTTCTGTTTTTCTGTCTTTCTGTTTTTCTGTCTTTCCCTCTCGGTCCTCTCCTCTTTCCCGCCTATCACCCTCTTCTCTCCCCTCACTTCCTCCTTTTCCTCTCCCTTCCCCTCCCTCTCTTACTCCACCTCCCATCTCTTACAGTCCTCGTTCCTCTTGTTCTTCCTACTCCCCCCCCCTCCTTTCCCCTCCTTCCAACCCTTTCCCCTTCCTCCCCCCCCCCCCCCCTAGTGCACTGCCAGGTCTTCCCTCTGCCGGGGAGGCGCTGAGTCTGGCCTCCCTCTCTCGTCCTTGCGTGTGCGTGTGTGCTTCTGCGCTGGCCGCCTCTGTGCAGATGTTGCATGTAAAGCGAGGAGCATGAGTTCCCAAGTTCCCAGAGA
>NC_061851.1:35844174-35846674 GCF_019202785.1 Penaeus chinensis | reverse complement strand
GAGGGAAAGTAGAGGAAGAAGGGATAAGGGAGGAAGAGTCAAAGACATAAAATGAGGGACACACATGCGTGCACACACACATTGGTTCGGCTGAATTGCTGTATGGAATATTGTCAACTCTTCAACATCATATTAGAAGAAAAAACAGAAATAGATTCGGTTCTGTGTGACGGATAGTTTGACGTCACGCTAGCCTATACCTCTTTCATGCATTCACCGGAAGAAACACCCTGCCCCCCTGTCTGCGATAAATCAATAGTAGCATCAGTGTCTCCGGAGACATGTCGAAGGAGATTTTGCGGAGATACGGATGCTGCTGTCTGTTAGTCGTCGCTGGAAGGGCCTTGTTTTTTGTTTGTTCGCGATGACAGACGGCGATGACGATGCCTCGGAGAGAGGAGTGCTCGGCATTGCGATTAGCGTGAGAGAAAAAGAGGTTACAGAAGAAGGCGGTGGCGGGGTGGGTGCAGCTGCTTGCAGAGCCTAAGGCGTGTGGGTGGCTGTGTTGGGGGCTCGTCGGGTGCCAGGGAGGGTGGGGTCTGGTGGGCAGGGGTGGGAGCGTTTCCAGACTCCAGGGTCACCTCACGCCCCTTGCAGGTCTCCTACCCACCCACCCAGCCGTATGTCTCCCGCCCGCCCGCCCTCTCATATCGCGCACCATCTCTCGCTCCCACTCTCTTACCCTCTCTCCCTCTCTCCCTCCCACACACACCCACTCTCTTTCTCTCTCCTACCCTCTCCCCTTCTAACTCTCCTTCTCTCCCTTCCCCCGTCTCCTCCATTCTCCCTCCCTCTCTCCCTTCCTCCCTCGCTCGCTTCCTCACTATCGGTCTCACACTCTCCCTCCTTCCCTCTCCCCCCCCCCCCCTCCCCAAGTCCGATAGCGAGACGCGAACTGAAACTGGTTTGGGTTTTCATCTGGCAATTGTTCAGGGTATATTTTCTCGTGTGGTTTGGTAATGAAGGTTATTTATATTGTCAATCTTGATCTCGAACGTGAGAAGACAGACAGACAAACGAACAGATACACACAAGAAGGCAGACAGACGGACGGACAAACAGACACGCAAGAGGCAGCCCACAGAGAGAGAACATTAGAAGCGATTCGTGCATTGGACTTGTTAGAGGAGAAGGCGGCCGCTCCATTGTTGTTGGCTTCCCTGGAGTTCGTGAACTTTCTCGCCGCGTTTCTGTTTTATCTCAAGGTTGCCTTCGGTGGCTATGCGCGGCCGCCTCGAGCTGCAGGCGCCGGAGTGGAATTCGCGGGGCTCTCTCGCCTCTTCCGTTTTCTTTTGTCTGCTGTGTTAGGTTTGTATCGGTGGGTTGGCTTGTCGTGCCTCGGTTGTATCCTGGTTCTTCGTGGGTGTTTGTATACCTTTTTTCCTGTGTATGCTTTCGTCCGTCCAGTCATTCATCCATCCATCCATACAAACAACCACCCATCTATCCATCGACCCTATCCAACTACCCATCCACCTACCCACCCACCTACCCACCCATCCATCCATCGACCATCCACCAAGGACCATCCTCCCATCCGTCCACCCATATATCTACCCATCCATCCTTCCATCTATCCTCCCAGCCATTTACCCATCCATCCTTCCATCCAACCTCCCATCCATCCACCCATCCATCCTCCCATCCATCCACCCACCCACCCATCCACCGTTGCCTCCCATTTCCTCAGAAACCGAAAGTGGTTTCTCTGGGGCGCCCGGAAGCTGAGCAAGGTGTTTGTGCGAGTCTGCCGAGGATGCACGCGGCAACTTAACGTTCCATCCTGCCGAATAACAAGGCAGCGGCGATAGCATGTGTGTGTGTGTGTGTGTGTGTGTGTGTGTGTGTGTGTGTGTGTGTGTGTGTGTGTGTGTGTGTGTGTGTGTGTGTGTGTGTATGTGTTCATGTGTGTGTGTGGTATGTATTCGTGTGTGTGTGTGTAAATGTATAAAAATGTATAAATGCAATATATTTGGAGAGGAAGAAAGAGGAAAGAAAGAGTAAGGCGGATTGGAGGGAGGGGGGGGGGGGTCCACAGAAAACAACTGGTGCCGTAAAACAACAGTAAGTTACCGGATTTTATTTTCGGTATCTTAATGAAGCAAAGTTTAAGCAAACTTTAGCAAGTTAATTTCTGTCCCAAGATGAATGTAAGAAATTTTCTCGTTTACATCAAATTATTTTCAATGAAAATTGCATAATTTTCACTCAGCTGTTATGGATGTAGCGACGTACTTTAAAAGGATTTATAGATGCAATGGATATAACTGGGCATAATCGTAGCGTAATTAGAGCAGAAGTGTTATGGATATGATAATAGCAGTTGGAGTTTCGTAGACGTTTAACGGAGACTGAATGACGATTTTATTTGAGAAAGTAATGACCGTGTGTATGGAAATACCATTCTAATCCGCGCGTTCGGTAATGATATTGCATTCATTAACTTCGCTGTACTATTGGCGCTTTGACGAGTTTCCGGCACAATATACGTAATCCTATT
>NC_061851.1:35839174-35841674 GCF_019202785.1 Penaeus chinensis | reverse complement strand
CCTTCCGAGGTAGAAGGGGGTGGGGGGGTGTTTGTTTGTTTGTTTGTTTGTGTGTGTGTGTTTGACTTATTTCCTTTTTTTTATTGTTTTGTTGTTTCCCTTTATGCGATTTTTTTCCCTTTTTTATTGATGGTTCTTATACTCTCGGCTTTCTTTATTCCTTTCTAATTGTGTGTGTGGGAGGGGAGGGAGGGGGGGCTCATGTACTTTTTATATTTTTTTATTTATTTTTTTATTCATTTTTCCCTTATCACTTTTTTCACATGCTCGTTTTTCTTTTTTTTTATAGCTCATTTTTTCTGGAAGCTAGCTCCTTCTCTCTCTTTTCTGTTTGATTTTTGTGCTGTTACTTTTTTGTCTCACTTTCGCTTTGTTCGTTTCTCTTGTTTGTTCGTCTCTTTTTTTCCTCCCCATTTTCATTCATCGTTTGCTCTCTAGTTTGTTTTCCTGTTCGTCTTACTTTTTTGATATTGCCCTTTTGCTTTTTATTTTAGTAATTCTTTAAGGATTTCAGTCCGTTCATATATCCTCCTCCCTTCCTCCCTCCCTCCCTTTACTCTCTTCCTTCCTTCCTACCTTCCTCCTTTTACTCCCTTCTTTCCTTCCTTCTTTCCTCCCTCCGTCCCTCCGTCCCTCCCTCCCTCCCTCCCTCCCTCCCTCCCTCCCTCTCTCCCACCCTCCCTCCCTCCCTCCCTCCCTCCCTCCCTCCCTCCCTCTCTTCCTCCCTTCCTTTACTCTCTTCCTTCCTCCTTTACTCCCTTCCTTCCTCCTTTCCTTCCTCCCTTCCTTCTTTTCTTCCTTCCTTCTTTCTTTCTTTCTATCCATTCATTTATTTACTGAATCATTCACTACCCCTTCATTCATTCATTCATTCATTCATTCATTCATTCTTTCCATCTCCTCGCCGTGGAGGAGCTCCCCGAGAGACCCCACCTTCTTGAAAAAGATCAAAGGCAAATTTATTCTAAAGTGGTTTGCGAGTACTAAAAACCTGCCGAGCTTAATGGCATTTCAGAGGTGAAGGAACGTACATATTTTAATTAGGGTTATTATTAACTTCGTCTTGGTGCGGCGGCCTTGTTGTTGGAGCGTGAGCTGATGTGATTACGGCCTGGGTGTGAATCATCCCCGTGTCATTTTGAGTGGGTGTTAGCATGTCATTTGCATACTTATCCAGTCGGCTTCGGAACTCACCGACGACGCACCCCCAACATTTTTCCCCATGTCCGCCACCACCCCCACCCCCTTTCCCCATCTCCACCTCGTTCCCCACCTTCGCCCTCGTATTCATCCCCACCCCCTGCCCTCGTTCAGGCTAGGAAAGAGAGGGGCTTTGACGGCGCAGCGAAGTTCTTTGTGGGTCGGGCCTTCACGAGGTACCTGTTCTGCTCTGTTGTGCACGGGGCTACACGTACCCTCGGCCCCTACATGTGCTGATACATGTTCACGCCCGCACGCGCACGCACGCACGCACACGCACACAAATACCCTCACACTAATAGTGGCATACTTTCATTCTCATTCGTACAACAATTCTAGAAAAAAAGCCACATGCTGCATGACCGTCTTATTTGGAGGGAGGGGGAGGGGGAGGAGAGGGGGAGGGGGAGGGGGAGAAGGAGAGGGGGAAGGGGAGAAGGAGAGGGGGAGGGGGAGGGGGAGAAGGAGAAGGAGAAGGAGGGGGAAGGAGAAGGAGAAGGAGAAGGAGGGGGAAAAGGAGAAGCAGAGAATGGGCGATATAGAAGTTAATGAAGAGGGGAGGAAATGAGAAGAGAGAAAGAGAGGAAAGAGAAAAGAGATGGGGGAAAAAAATAATAAGTAAAGAGAGAGAGAGAGAGAGAGAGGAGCGGTATTCCCTCGTACAGCAAGTGTAAACCAGTGTAAGTGGGAGGGAGGAGGGAGGAGGGGAAGGGGGCAGGACGAAAGGAGTGGCGTGGGGGGGAGGGATGGGGAAGCTGAGACCATATCACGGCGGATCTGTGTACATGTGGCGGTGCTTGGGGAGAGGCTGCTCATCCACTATTAATGTCGGTGTGCGGCAGTGGATGGCCTCGCGGTCCGCTTCCTCTCGTGCTTCTCTCCTCTTTTTATTTCATTCTGATTTATCCCGCTCTCGGTTTTTTCGCCGTGGTGGCGTTGGTCATTTTTTTTTCTCTTTCTTTCTTCTTTTGTTTTACCTTCCCTCTTTCTCTTTCTCTGTCTCTGTTTCTCTGTCTGACTCTCTCTCTCTCTCTCTCTCTCTCTCTCTCTCTCTCTCTCTCTCTCTCTCTCTCTCTCTCTCTCTCTCTCTCTCTCTCTCTCTATCTATCTATCTCTCTATCTCTCTATCTCTCTATCTCTCTCTATCTCTCTCTATCTCTCTATCTCTCTATCTCTCTATCTCTCTATCTCGCCTCCTTCCCTATTCCTCTCCCTCTCCCGCGCCTACCCACCCCCTCATCCTCACTCCCTCTTTGCAACGTGCAATGTGACGTCGCTCATAGAAGCCATGCAAGGTGCC
>NC_061851.1:35819174-35834174 GCF_019202785.1 Penaeus chinensis | reverse complement strand
ATCTATATCTCTCTCTCTCTCTCACTCTCACTCTCACTCTCACTCTCACTCTCACTCTCACTCTCACTCTCTCTCGCTCTCGCTCTCACTATCTCCTTCCCCTCCCTCCCTCCGCCCCTCCCTACCCCTTTTTCCTCACTCCAACTCTCTTGGCCAAACAATCTCGACTCCTTCGCAGGCCTTTCAACATCTCCCAACTCCCTTGTCAGTCCCCCCCCCCCTCTCTCCCTCCTACTACCCCCACCGCTTCCAAGTTAACCCAAGAAGTTCAGTTTCCTTAGAGGAACGGGGTGTTGGTGTAGGCTTTGGTGGGGGAAGACTAAGAAAGGATTTAGGAGTCTACCAAACAAAATGGTGATGAGTATAGTCGTTTTTTTCAACAGTCGGCAATATATGCTGATTTTTGATGTTAGTCATTGTTACGTCGCGAGGAGGGGGGGGGGGGGAATACTGTTTTTTATTTTTTTTTTTTCAGCTGTCATCGCTTCTGCAATCGACATTGTTAGCACGGCCGTGTAATGTTGGGATGCATGAGTTGCTTTTATCCCGTTGCAGTAGGGCGTTGCAGCTATCAGGGATGTTTAGCTCACTGTCTGTTCTGCCGCCTAGCCATTTTTTTCTTCTTTGGATAGAAAAGAAGTTTCTAACCTGTTCCGTTCTATATACTGGGTGTGTATATATAATTGAAGAAAGAAAGAGAGAGATCGGGCAGTGATTGTGGGGAAGGAAGGAAGGAAGGAAGGAGTGGAGAGAGGGAAAGACGGAAAGAGGGAGAGGGACAAAGGGTAGCAGATGGAGATGAAGAGGGGGGGAGAGGGGGGGAGGGAAAAGATTGAAAGAAAAAAAGACGGTGAGAGGAAAGAGAGAGAGAGAGAGAGAGAGAGAGAGAGAGAGAGAGAGAGAGAGAGAGAGAGAGAGAGAAAGAGAAAGAGAAAGAGAAAGAGAAAGAGAAAGAGAGAGAGAGAGAGAGAGAGAGAGAGAGAGAGAGAGAGAGAGAGAGAGAGAGAGAGAGAGAAATCGGACAGACAGACAGACAGATAGACAAACGGACAGACAGACACTTCAGATGAAATGAGAGGTAGGGGAGAGAGCGACGTAATTAGAGTATATTCCCCAAACATGCAACCATTAAGAGTAGAGAGAAGAACCAACACCAATAACGCCGGAGACGGAGGGAAAGACACGGACAAACAAGCCTCAGGAACGAGGGCGCTTCCGGGAGATGGAAGACTAATATTATATTAGCCTAGGAAATCCGTTTAGGGCAGACTCGAAATGACAGCCATTATCCCTCCAGATATTGCTCCGAAGCCTCCCTCTGCCTCTCGAATCCCCGTTCGGTTCCACTTGCTTGCGGGAGAGGCTGAATTAACCCTTTCAACAGCGCCGAGTCTCTTTCTCCTCGCATTAGAAGTTATTACGGTATCATTACTACGTTATCCCCTCCCCTCTCCCCCTCGCAAGTAACGGCATTAAGTATTTAGGGTCCGGCGGCCATGAAGTATACTCCTGCCTAAAGCCCCGTGCAATTGTTAAGATATACGCGAGGCAGATTTAGGCGCGAGGAGCGAGGAATCCCACGCCTTGCCCCGAAGCTGGCATTCCCGGCGCGTTTGTTTTGTTTTCGTTCATTTGAGTCCGGGTCTGGCGAGCGCGTGGGTTCATTTTGATCTGGGGTTCCGGGCGCTAGGCAAGGCGTTTCGTCTTCGTTGATTTAAATCCGGGTCTTTTCGACGATTTAGTGTTGCTGGGTTCGTGTTGATGTGTTGCTTTCGGGAAGGTAAATGGGAGGGTGTAGAGGGGGAGGGGGAGGGGCGTGATTGAATTAGAATCGCACAGTCTGCTGCGTGAAGTAAGATTAATACACTGGGGGAAATTTCGTATTTAATTTTCTCTCCCACCCACGCAAACATATAGGAGGGAGGGAGGGAGGGAGGGAGGGAGGGAGGGAGGGAGGGAGGAGGGAGGAGGGAGGGAGGGAGGAGGGAGAGAGGGAGAGAGGGAGAGAGAGAGAGAGAGAGAGAGAGAGAGAGAGAGAGAGAGAGAGAGAGAGAGAGAGAGAGAGAGAGAGAGAGAGAGAGAGAGAGAGAGAGAGAGAGAGAGAGAGAGAGAGGGAGAGAGGGAGAGAGGGAGAGAGGGAGAGAGAGAGAGAGAGAGAGAGAGAGAGAGAGAGAGAGAGAGAGAGAGAGGGAGAGAGGGAGAGGGAGAGGGAGAGGGAGAGGGAGAGGGAGAGGGAGAAAAGCAGTATTAAATAAGACTCATAATGAAAGATAGATAGACAGAAAGACAGACGGACAGGAACAAGCAAACAACGTGAAATGCAAATAAGGCAATAACAGCAGGTTGAGGAACAGACAGACAGACATTCGGATAAAAGTACAAACCAAATGGTCACAAAAAAAACAGAAGGATCGTACCGCACGTAAAACGAGACGTGAGGGGCTGGGCGTGCGCGGGGCTACGGCATCTCTCCCCCCCCCCCCCCCCCCTTATGGACGCAGAGGAAAACCCGAGCCGTCATACGAAGTACATTCCCTGCCTCGGATCGGGAGGTCTTGGGGGAGATGCCGCCCGGATGCTTGTTTGCGCGCGTGATTGCGGTTTTGTTTTGGGTTTGTCATGTCTGGCTGTCTGGCTGTCTGTCTCTCTTTCTCTCTTTCTCTTTTTCTCTCTTTCTCTCTTTCTCTCTTTATCTCTTTCTCACTTTCTCTCTGTCTCTCTGTCTCTTTCTCTCTTTCTCTCTTTCTCACTTTCTCACTCTCTCTCTCTCTCTCTCTCTCTCTGTGTGTGTGTGTGTGTGTGTGTGTGTGTGTGTGTGTGTGTGTGTGTGCGTGCGTGCGTGCGTGCGTCCGTTCGTGCGTGCGTGTGTCCGTGCGTGCGTGTGTCCGTGCGTGCGTGCGTGTGTGTGTGCGTGTGTGTAATCAGAGAAAGAGAAAGACCGAAAGAAAAAGAAGAGAGAGAGAAAGAGAAGGAGAAAGAGAAAGAGAAAACGAAAGCGAAGGAGAAGGAAAAGGATAAAGAGAAGGAGAAGGAGATGGAGATGGAGATGGAGAAGGAGAAAGAGAGTGTGAATGAGTGAGTGAGTGAGGTTTTTTGTGCTGTGTACGTTTCCGTACTTACTTGTGTGTGTGTGTGGGAGTTTGTTCATATTTGGACAGTGTGAATGTCAAGGGAAAGGCACACGTTAAGAGCTCCGTTATAATGCTTTCTGCGTGTCACATTTCGGACGATGAATAAGCACACTAATGAGCGGGCGCACCTGGCTTACCTGGCGTTTGTAAGCCAGAATAGTGTCTTTTCACTTTTATTTAACTCTTTCCTGACTTTTATTTTCTCTTCCCTTCTCTCCCCTCGGAGGAAGTGGAATGCAAGGAGAATTAGCCTGGATTTTGTTTTGAAGGCGACAGGTTGCATGATTGTTGCTGCAGCTGATATGCACGAACAGCAGAAGGATCCAAATGGGGCTCAGGTGGGCCGCGGCATCGTCTGCTTCATGGCGGGAGAATTTCCGTTTGAGGATTCGGATACCATATTAAGCCGCTCTACTGTCCTACTCCGCCCCCGGACCTGTTTCCGCTCCTCTCCGCCGGGAGTTCGTAACCTTTCTTGCTCGCTCTCACTCGCGCTCGTTCGCTCTCGCTCTCTCTCTCTCTCTCTCTCTCTCTCTCTCTCTCTCTCTCTCTCTCTCTCTCTCTCTCTCTCTCTCTCTCTCTCTCTCTCTCTCTCTCTCTCTCTCTCTCTCTCTCGCTCTCTCTCGCTCTCTCTCGCTCTCTCTCGCTCTCTCTCGCTCTCTCTCGCTCTCTCTCGCTCTCTCTCTCTCTCTCTCTCTCTCTCTCTCTCTCTCTCTCTCTCTCTCTCTCTCTCTCTCTCTCTCTCTCCCTCTCTCTCCCTCTCTCTCTCTCTCTCTCTCTTTCTCTTTCTCTTTCTCTTTCTCTTTCTCCTCCCTCTCTCTCTGTTTATTTACATGAATTAAGTAAAAGAAGTGAGGACGGCGTGTGATTCGAGTGCGCGAACTGATTACATTTTCATGAAATGCTAATCGTCTTCCCCGGCAATCGAATGAGCGGAAGAGGATGCCTTGGCCGAGAGGCTTTGCATGCGAGTCATGATAATGGACTTCTAAGCCCCGCTTTTCTCTTCCTTTCTTTTCCCTCTCTCCCTCCCTCCTTCCCTCTCTCTCTCCCTCTTCCCCTCCTTTCCTCCTTCCGTCTCCGTCTCATTCATCCCTATTTTCAAGAGAGTTTGGCCAAGCCATGGTGCTAACCAAACCTGTAAACTTTTGGGGAGTAAATGATATTTAAATATCAATATCCTCGCTCCTCACCCTCCCCTTCTTCTTTTTCTTCCCCCTCCTCTCCTCCTTTCCCCCCTCCTCTCCCCTCCTTCCCCTTCCTCTCCCTCCTTCCCTCCTCCCTCTTTCCCTCTCCCCTCCTTTCCCTCTCCCCTCTTTCCCCTCCTCCCCTCCTTTCCCTCCTCCCCCTTTCCTTTCCCCTCTCCCCCTCCTTTCCCTCTCTCCTCCTTCCCCCTCCTTCCCCTCCTCTCCTCCTTTCCCTCCTCTCCTCCTTCCCGTCCTCTCCTCCTTCCCCTCCTCTCCTCCTTCCCCTCCTCTCCTCCTTCCCCTCCTCCCCTCCTCCCCTCTTTCCCCCTCCTTTCCCTCCTCCCCCTCCTTTCCCCTCCTCTCCTCCTTCCCCTCTCTCTCCCTTCTTACTCTTGGTACCACTCGAGAATCACCAGTGTCATAAAACCGCGTAAGTCCGGCCATAAAGATTGTTAGGTAACTGTGGCCGTAAAGAAGACAATGAATCGGCCGGCGGCTCCGCCCTCGTCACGCCCTCTTTACTACTCTGACGCGCCCTCTGCTCGCCCTTCCGCCCACTCCGCCCACTCCGCGTGACGGCCTTCGCTCGCATGCTAGGCCCGCGCCCGTCTGCTCGTCGGTGGACCGTTAGCAGTGCAGGTCCCTTGCGCGCGTGTGTACATTAGGATGCCCTGACAGTACACATACACGTACGCATACGCATACGCATACACATGCACACGCACATGCACACGCACATGCACACGCACATGCACACGCACATGCACACGCACATGCACACGCACATGCACACGCACATGCACACGCACATGCACACGCACCCACACACACACACACACACACACACACACACACACACACACACACACACACACACACACACACACACACACACACACACACACACACACACACACACACACATACGCATACACACATTCAAATTCAAATTCACATTCACATTCACATTCACAGACATATTGACATAAACTCACGAATGGCTCCCCACCCCCCACCCACACACACACACACTTACATACATAAATGAACACACAAACACGCCCTTCCTGCCTGTCAGTCATACATAGTGTGCAATGGCTATGTTACGTGGACCGCAGTCGTCCCTGTTATAATCAGTGTCAATAGCAATCATTGTGAAAGTGCATTGTTATGATTAACCCTTCGGCTCTTGTTATATATATTGGGACATGAAAGAGCGCGCGTGTAGAGGCGGGACTTGGGAAGAGGTGGAATATTGTTGTACGGTTTTTTTTATTTCATTTCTGTGTTTTTAGTTTTTTTTTAGTTTTGTTGTTGTTGTTGTTGTTGTGTTTGCGAGATTTCGTTTGTTTTGTTTATGTTTCGATATTTCTTGTTTTTTTTGTTTATGTTTTTTATTATTTTATCTGTGTGTTTCTCTGGACTTTTTTTGTTGTTGTTTCTTTCTAGTTTTCTCTTTTTTTTTATCTTTCTGTTATCTTTGTTATTTTTTTCTTATTTCTCTGAGGTTGGGTTTCTTAAGAGAGGGAGAGGGGGAAAGGGAGAGGAATGGAGGGGGAGGGAGGGAGGGAGGGAGGGAGGGAGGAAGGAAGGAAGGAAGGAAGGAAGGAAGGAAGGAAGGAAGGAAGGAAGGGAGGGAGGAAGGGAGGGAGGGAGGGAGGAGGGAAGGGAGGGAGGGAGGGAGGGAGGGAGGGAGGGAGAGGGAGGAAGGGAGAGGAAGAGGGAGGGAGGGAGGGAGGGAGGGAGGGAGAGGAAGAGGGAGGGAGGGAGGGAGGGAGGGAGGGAGGGAGGGAGAGGGAGGAAGGGAGAGGGAGGAAGGGAGAGGGAGAGGAAGAGGGAGAGGAAGAGGAATGGAGAGAGGGAGGGAGAGGAATGGAGGGAGGGAGAGGGAGGGAGGGAGAAAGAGAAGGTGAAGGAGAAGGAGAAGGAGAGAAGGGGAGAGGGGGAGGGGCGGGCTTTTGACTCCAGCGCTTATTCATTGGAGGTTTCCTTTCTTACTTCTGGAGGGGGGGGGGGGGGTGCTAATACCTTTCCTGCCTGCGTGCTAGTGTGAATTTTGCTTGCTTGCTTGGTTTGTGCTTCATTATGCTCATTTTCTTGGGTTCTGTATTCCCGTTTTCTTTTCATTTTATTTTTCATTATTCCTTTTTTCCTAGGAGTGACTCTTGTGGCTTTGATCTTAGTTAATTGGATCTGCTCGGAATTAATTACCCCAATCAATCGCAAAGCAATAGTCGCTAGGAGTAAAAAAAGAAAAAGATAAAAGTGAAAACGGCCATTTACCTTGAGGCTAATAAAAGAACATCGGCGCTCCGTCAGCCTCCTCCGCGTCAGTCTCGATGGGGGAAGGGGGAAGGGGGGGAGAGGGGTGGTCGGCGGGGGTTAGGGGTGGGGGAAGAGGGGTTGTAAGAGTGACGTTCAAATCTGGGTGTCATTGCATGCACTCGCTCCTGCATTGCTTCTCGTTCCGGGTCGACATTGGCTCTGTGGCGATACAAATGGCGGCCATTCATTAAACATTGTTGCCAGTCACAATTGGGGGAGATCGGAGTGATTGTGGGGGAGGGGGGAGGGAGAGTGTTAAGGAGAGGGGCGGGTAGGGACGGGGGTTGGAGTGTGTACGCGTGCGGGTGGGGAGGAGGAGGGGGAGGGCAAGGAATAGGCAGAGAGGCCGTATTGCATCGAAACTAGGTCAGCCACAGCGGTGCATGGCTATTTCTCGCTTTTTTTTCTCTTTCTTTACAACGCTTATCTGTCTTAGAGAGTTGTGGCTAAAAACAAAGGTTGGATGTGTTTACATTTTATTCCTGAGCTGCACTTAATCCATCCGCATGGTTCAGTATTTTTACATGGTATTGTGTACGAAAAATATGATAATAAAATTACTAAGAAAAAAACAAAACATTCGAAGACAATACCCCATCACTGACTTAAAAATATAAATCTAATTTTCCCGACATTTCGGAACATAATAGTGAATCATCTTCAGGTGGAACAAACCATTAGCTTCACGCACGTTCTTCCTGACTCGGGGCGTCACGCAACGCTCGCGGGGGGCGAGGGCCTCGCTCCCTGCACGAGACTGCTTCGCCAAGGGAGATGCTTATCGAGGTGATTGGTCGTGAACTTTGGTCATTAGGAAGTGCGTCTTCACTCGGGGGATTTTAACTAGGGTCACGGTCATCGAGCCTTCCCTCTTCGCCTACTCCCTGCCCTCCCCTGCCCCCTACCTTCCCCTGCCCCCTACCTTCCTCTTCTGCCTCTCATCCCGCAATATTCCAGCGCCTCCTCACCCCATCCACCCCCTCCTTCCCGACCCCCGTCAGCTGACTCCTGCGGCAACTTTGCCCGGCGTTGAGACTAGGTCGTATTAGATAATGGAAGGAGAGGCGTTTCATGGGGAAGATGGGGAGAGGAAGTGAGAAAGGGAGACTGAGGGGAATGGGGTAGAGAGTAGGTGGGGTTAAGGAGGGGGGGGGTGGAAGAATGGAAAGCGAGGAGGAAAGATTTCGGGACGCCGAGGCTTCGGGTAATGGAAGGATTCGCTTTAACTGTCTCGCCACTTGGCTTGTAGTGGACTTTCATCCCCTGTTGCCGCGTGAACCTCTTTTGATTTTACTTTGACACTTCCTTTAGTCTCTTTTATATTCCCTCCTTTTTTTTTTTTCCTTTGAACTTCATTTGATATGGCTTTGAGGTTATTTTATTGAGTTGAAAAGGTTCGGCTGATCTGATACCTTACCCGGGTCCACTACTTTACGGGAAAGTGGAAATTTCAGTCGATCGAGTGCGGATTTCACTTACCTTATTTATAGTTTATTTTCATTGCAGGATCTTGTGAGTATATTAAAAAAAAAATTGGTAAAAGATTTAGCATGCTTGGCTGGGAAACAATTGTTTTTGGAATCTCTGGTGAGAGCAAATGTTGATTGAGTTTACCAGCATTTTCTTAGCATTACATATGTATAAATGTTTGGTGTGTTGGTAAATATGAAGTAATCATATCTAATCCTATTCTTTTATTTTCCAGGTGAGTGTGCGCCTGCAGTAGCCTCATGGACTGCGGACGTGAGTACACAGAGGGAGAATTTGGACTTAATGGCAGCACGAGGTTTCCTGCCACGCGGCCCGGTCTCAGTTTCATCACAAACAAGATTTCTAGGAGGGAAATCTACTTCATAATCTACACGCTCTTGAGTTCTTGCTGCCTTGCTTTAGCGCCACTCGAATGGAGCGCATTTTTGAAACTGTTAATTGCATTCGCTCGAGGCGATGCTCGTTATTTTAAATATGCAACAGCAAATACAAGTCTGGCGAAAGTAAATACTTAAGAGCGAGATTGATCAAGACGAACACGATACGCCTTTGGGCCGGGCGCTCGAGAATCCCGCCTGGCAGCCCCCACGCCCGTGCGCCTGCCATTTTGATTGTCATTTAGCCCTGTGCCCGGCTGGCGTTGGGCTTTTTGGGCTGGCAGCTGGCAAGGGGGCAGGGGAGTCGCCCCTTTCTCTAGGGACTCGTAGGGAAAGCGGCGAGTATGCAACGCCCTGGTATTTGGGAAGACTGGCAGAGGGTGGTTAGACATGTGCAGCGAGAAAGGTGAGGCCGGACTTGGGAGGCCGGTGCGTAGCTTACTGAGGCCAGATGGGTGGCAGTGGATGGGGTCTGTTGCCCTTCATTGTTCAGTTTATAACAGCGGGATTTTAAAAGGACGATACCGTAGAATTACATAAGAGTTTCTGGCAGTCGAAGTCCGCCCACGGGTGAGCAGGTTACTTTTTTTTTTTCTTTTATCAACAATTTTCTAGATAATTTGCAGTTTATTTAATGATTTTTTTAAATCGGGATTCACTATTTTCCTTTTTGTTTACATTGCCCTAAAGGGTTGTTCTCGTGTGATACGACTAACGAATTTAACATACGTATGATCTTTACGAAAAAAAGGAATTTCATGAAATTCCCATGCCTTAAATGTGAATAGTTTGTATGCGAATATTTGCGCTTTTATGGAATGAGAATACAGAATAGAACGAGCATGGGATTATTATGGAAGCATTTTCCTATTACTTGAAGGCCACGGCTGCTCTCCGCGCAAGAAAGAGAAACAAATGCCTGCGCAAACTTCCCCAAACACCCTTGATTACCTTAATGGAATCCTTAACAAGCCTCCTCCGGCCGTCTCGCGCCCGATTCTTTCTGCACTTAAGGCCGGCTCCTAAAATCCTTTTATGTCTCGTCGTCAGCGCCGCCCGAACCGAACGCATAATGCCAGCTAAGGCAAAAGCCCCGGTTATGGCCCGCGGAAGAGGATGAGGACGGCCGTTGGGGCTCCGTTTACGGTTACGGCCGCGTCAGGTGCACTCTTGTCCGGTGCGCGTCGCCGGCCGGTTCCTCACGCGGCGGGGGGCGAGTGTCCGGCCTCCGGCGCCTCTTGGGATTCCGGGGTTTCTGCTTGTTTCTTCTTCCTCTGTGGTCGTCTTTCTTTCTCTTTCGTTATTTTCGTCTTTCTCTATCTTGCCTTTTCTGCCCCCCCCCCCCCTCTTTCTCTCTCTCTCTCCCCCTCTCTCTCTCTCTCACTCTCTCTCTCTCTCTCTCTCTCTCTCTCTCTCTCTCTCTCTCTCTCTCTCTCTCTCTCTCTCTCTCTCTCTCTCTCTCTCTCTCTCTCTCTCTCTCGCTCTCTCTCTCTCTATCTCTTTCTCTCTCTCTCTCTATTTAAATTTCCTCAGTATCACTATCTATCTGTTGATACCCGGGTGTGTTCATTTGGATTTTACGTTTTAATAGGCGCTGAGTGGCAGTGACCAACAGCCTCATATTAGTCGTTTAGCAGTGCCATTAAACGTAATTGAATTTTGTAGCGGCGTCTCTCTCCCTCCGCTCTCTCTATATCCCGGCCCGCAATTGAGTACTCCGGACAAGCATGAATGTGGAAAATGTTCCCATGATTTAGCGGCAGAGATACGGGTGCTGCATACATTAATTCGGCTGTCGTGTCGTTGTGAATGTGTTTTTGATGTGTGTGTGTGTGTGTGTGTGTGTGTGTGTGTGTGTGTGTGTGTGTGTGTGTGTGTGTGTGTGTGTGTATGTATGAGTATGTGCACACACATGAAAATATATGTATGTATGTTTGGAGGTATCTATAAACATATATGTACACACTTATACATATACATATATACATATATACATACATATGTATTTGTTTATTTATTTATATATATGTATATATACATATATATGTATATATACATATATATGTATACGTGTATATATATATATGTGTGTGCGTGCGTGCGTGCGTGCGTGCGTGCGTGCGTGCGTGCGTGTGCATGTATGTGCATGCTCGCTCGCTTGTGCATTCGTGGTATGAAACTGAGAAAGAAAATGCAGGCAAACATAAAATACGAGGGCAATATGCAACCGTGGAAGTAAAGTCAAGAAATTAAAAAAGAAAGAAACAAGGAAGAAATAACCTTCCCGACGACCTCCCCCCCCCCCCCCCCTTTGTTACCTCGCGCTGCCGCCGCTCCAGAAGTGTTGGTGGCAGTTTGGAAACTTCGATATAATTGTAACTTCACAAGTTATCTCTTGCTGGTGTGGTCCCTCGCTACACCGCAGCTATATTGTTATCGTTCGTCGCTTGAGGATTGCAGAGCCCTCCCCCCCCCCCCCTCTCTCTTCCTTCTACCTCTTGCCATCTCCCTTTCACGTCACTCCCTCTCTTCCCCTCTGTCTTCCGTCTCCTATCTTCCTCCCTCTTCCCTCCTCCCCCTCCCCCCGTCCCTCGATTGCCTCGAAGCCTCAAAGGATATTCGTGGATCTCTTCGAATTTAGGGTCGCCTATTTGTATTTTCTTTATGCAATTCTATGTTTGATTTTTTTCTTTTTCTTTTTCTCTTCGACACGGGAGGCTGCTATATAGCCGCTGTGAAGTCTTTTCCCCGGGATTTTTTTTTCTTTTTTTTTTTCTTCCCACCTCCGTTTTCTGTCCGGTCATATATTGCATGTATTGAAATATGCTTATCCTGCATTTGCATTCACGATTCGCCTTCAGAATAACGCGCGTTTCGTGTTTCACGGAGAACGTTGCTGTAGATCGTAGAGAGCCTGAGTTGTTGCTTGAGTGATATTTTTTTTGCCTCGCTGTTTCTTCTACGTTTGAATGTCCACCTTGTAATTGCTGAAGAGAACGTATTTTAACCATGTATAAAAGATACTGAAAGATTTTAGGAAGAGACAGGCACAGAGATATTTAGTGATAAAGGAAGAAATAAAAAGAAAAGAAAATTAGAAAGAGCTAAACAAAAGAGAACAGAAGTAATCGCCATCGGGTAGTAACCCTCGGGACACAAACAGAAGAAAAGCGCGAGGGCGAGGACGAGGGCTAGGGAAACGACGAGAACGGGGGCGAGAGAAAGGACGAGGTTAAGGACGAAGGCGAGGGAAAGGACGAGGACGAAGGCGAGGAGAGGGACGAGGGCGAGGGAAAGAACGAGATCGAGGACGTTGACGTGAGCTAGGGAAAGGACGAAGACGTGAACTTGGGAAGGGAAAGGAGGAGAAAGAAGGCGAGAGAAAGGACGAGAACGAGGACGTGGACGTGGGCCAAAGTGAAGACGATGACGAAAGCGAGGACGAGTGAGAGACGAGAGTGAAGACAAGAGGGAGGGAAGGAGGGAGCGGAAGCGCGAGGGGAGGAGGAGGGAGAGCGAGGGATAGGGACTTCTCTTTCAGACGCTAACTCAAAGAGACAATTTCCTGGCCGGCTCGACCCTCCGGAGCGTAAGAAGGAGAGCCCCATCAACAAACTTTCTCCGTTTCTTGTGTTCTTAGAGCATCATGGCCTCTGTCGACTCCATTTTCTTTTCCCTCTCTCGGGTGTTTATGGTGTCACTCGCCAAAGCCTTCGTGGAAGATAATTTAGATAGATACAGATATAGATATTGATATAGATATTGATATTGATAGTAACGTACAAGGAAATATTTTCATCAACACTTTTGCGATCCATCAGCGTGCTAAGCACCTCCTGATACATCCTGCTACATGCACTTTCACGTTATTCCTTTGTCTCCTTCATTCAAAGCCCTCTCTCGTCCTGTTCCCCTTTCGTCTTACTTCTTTATAACCCC
The DNA here is from genome assembly GCF_019202785.1 of Penaeus chinensis. Classification (NCBI taxonomy): domain Eukaryota; kingdom Metazoa; phylum Arthropoda; class Malacostraca; order Decapoda; family Penaeidae; genus Penaeus; species Penaeus chinensis. The sequence continues at coordinate 35,821,724 of NC_061851.1, read as the reverse complement.
TCATTCGTACTTCAGATCTGCTTTCTTCATTTCTTCTCTTGACGTTTTCCAGTTCATCTCGAATTACCTTCCTCCCCCTGCGATTTCTCCTTCTTCGTCTTCCTCTGCCTTCTCCTCTCTCTGTTTCGCTTCAGCTTCTTTCTACCCCTCCACCTCCTCTTCCTCTTCGCTTTTCCCTTTTCCGTCTTCTTCCTCCTCTTCTCCTCATTTTCTTCCTTTTCCTTTTCCTTCCTCTTCTCCTAATCCTAATAGTAATCTTCCTCCTCCTATTTCTTTCTTTTTTCCCTCTCCTCCCCTTTTTTCTTGCTTTCCTTCTCTTTCTCTTCCTTCTTTCCTTCCCTCCCTTTTCTCTTCTTCCCTTATCTCTCCCTGTGCCCTTTCCTTTCCTCTTAGTAATCCTCTTCCTCCTCTGTTTTCCCTCTTCCTTCTCCCCCTTCCTCTTCCTTCATTCGTTTTGCCTTCGCTCGAAAGGTGTCAGGCTCAGAGGCTTGACCAGCCGCGGCTTCACTTTATGGCGACTCCAGCTGCGACGCCTTCAGCTTCTCTTCAAATGTGCTATCTTTTTTTTTTTACTTTTGTATTGGCAATTGTGTGTTTCCTGGGTCGGATTTTCTTTTATCTTCTCCCTTTTCTCTTTTCTTTCTCCCCCTTCCCCCCCACACACACATATTTGTGTATATATAATATACACTTTTGCTGTTCATATCCTTCCCTTCTTTGCTCGCTCGTCTCTCCCTTCCTTCCATTTCCACTCTGCGTCTGAACTTGATTTATGTGTTGGTCAGTTCTTGTTCGTTCCCTCCTCCACCTTTTCAGCTGATCTAGTTTTCCTCTCTCCTTTTCCCTCGCCATTTACCACTCTATCGTTACTTTTTTTTTGAAAGTATCTTTCCGGTCTCCTCGTTGCAATGGTTTATTACTTTTGTTTTGTTTCGGCAGTTCGTGCTGGGGAAGATTCATCCATTCATTCATTTTATTCGGTGCGTTTTTCTGTGATATTTCGTTGGTCTTTACAGCTTCGATTCGATGTTTTTCCGTGCCCTTATTTCTCTATGTCTCGCCTGATTTGATAACTCTTTTGCTGTCCCTTCCATACCGCCTTTGTGTGGGGAGGCAAAGATTTTTCTCGCAACTGTAATTAAACACGGTGGGAGAAACCCGCAGAGTTTGGCACCGGTTGTTGAAGTTCTATCGATTATATTTTCCCTCTGACTGGTAATCTGTTAAAATGTTAGTTTTGTAATTTTGTCGGAACAATAACTATGAACTGTCACAGGCATTTGGTTTGCGGTAATGGCAGTTCTGGAATAAAATGTAATTGGAATTGATGTTTTTTTTCTATTTACTGTTAAGATGAATTTACTGTCTAATAATATTTTGTGGTAAAAGCGTGTGGTGGTATTTTGCTGAACCCGATGAATTCACAGGGGAAGGCTTGAATTTGTTATAAACTAGGTTATTCCGATAATGGTTTCCAATCGGACATTGCAAATATCACCAAGCTTTTTATGGAAAAGATTTACCAATAGAATAATCAATTTGATAAAGTGAACGTCGTTCGTCTGCGGAAGGTACGTTACACACACATACACATTATGTATGTGTGTGTATGTATGTATGTATGTATGTATGTATGTATGTATGTATGTATGTATATGTATATGTGCGTATGTCTGTGTATGTATATGTGTGTGTGTGTGTATGTATGTATGTATGTATGTATGTATGTATGTATGTATGTATGTTACATACATATAAATGTACAAATGCATATACGTACACAAATATATACAAACGTACATCTATACTTACGTACATATATATATATACATATGCACATATACACATACTTACCTGTACCCATACTTACACATACACACACTCGCTCGCACGGAAGGTTGTGTTGCTTAATGACTTGGAACGTTTTAACTGCTTCCATTTTTTCTTCCTTTTCTCTCCCAATAAGCCCTGTGGTAATCACGGCCAAGTGTTGCCTCACCCTAACTCACGGCTTCATTCTGCCTCACTGCCTCCGAACTGGCGTCCTTTCGGGTAATGAGGCAGGCCTGGCACTTTCCCGTTCCTCTGCGCTAATATCCTGCGTGACGTGCGATTCCGGACTCAGGGTGAAGTGAGGAGGATCGGCCGTCGGCAAGAGCCTTCTGCCGCCTCCTTTCAACCAGCTTTCCTTCCTTCCTTCCTTCCTTTGGGGTGGAGAGAGGCGTCAGCTGCGAGGTCACACCACCTGCGCCGCTCACTGATGCCTGCATACCCTCCCGACCCCCTTCTTTCTCCTCTCTTCTCTTCCCGACCTCCTACCTCCCTTCTCCATGCCATGTCCTCCCTTACTCCTCCTTCTCCCCACTTTCTTCCTCCCTTTTACCCCTTCCCCTCCCTTCTTCCCCCTCCCTTTCCCTCTCGTCCCCTCCCCTCTCCCTTACCCCATTTCTTCCTCCTCTTCTTCCCCCTCCCTCCCCCATACCCCCCCCCCCCCTCTTCCCCTTCCCTCACCCTGAAACCATCCCCTACCGCACCAAACATGTCTTGCTG
>NC_061851.1:35806674-35811674 GCF_019202785.1 Penaeus chinensis | reverse complement strand
TATTAGAAAATATGTTATTACAGTAGTAACAATTGTAAATTCATATTTTACGAGTTAATGTTTCATAAATCAGGATCATATTTTCGCGAGTGAGATAACCCGAGGAAAACGTTTGCATATGTCTCTATTTAGGCGAATAGAAAAAATAATTTGTTTGGGTTTCACACGCGTAGGCCTGTTTGTATGTATAATTATTCATATATGCACGAACCCGCTCTTCGGGCATGTATTTTAGGCATAAATCATTTTAATATATAAACGCGGGCGGATGACAGAAAATAATAGCGGCAGATAATAAAACTTTAGTGAACGCAGTATATCACGCTTTTCAAAACATGCCTTTTTTATTACATTATTTGAAAATCTTGTTAATGGTGGTCATAAACACTGAGTACCGGGATGATGATGACGCAGTGGTGACGGGGGGGGGGGGGGCGGTGTCCTGTGTTGGTGAAGTCGGGAGTGCTGGAGTGGTCCTCCGTGTTGGAGTGGGGGCGGCGGGGTTTATGAGGGGGGAGGGGGAGGGGGAGGGGGGAGGGGAGATGGCCCAAGTGTTAGAGGGGGTTTTTGAGAAGAAAAAAAATTGAAGGTTTGACGGGATGAACCGCGCTATGAAGCACAGCAGCATCCGACTAGTTTGTGACGGAAAGAACTGGGCCACATTTTTGTCACACTTTGCGGGAGGGTTTGCAGCGGGGATTGGAGGTGCTTCTGAGGGCCAGCCTGCTCTGTGGATCCCCATCTGCAGTTTCTGGTGCCTAGAGAGGGACGGGCCAGTGTTGTGGAGGCTAGTAGCAGGATTTCGGTCGCGCGGTAGGAAGGGAGGGGGGCCGGCGGGCCGCACAAGCGGGCGGGCCCGGGCCTCTGCTATTGATCCTCACTTGCTACAACCGCCTCTGCCGCAGCGCCCGCAGACATCTCCGCCATCCCTATCCCGCCTCCATCCTCATCCCTCTCCGTTTTTCTGTCCTTCGCAAGCTTAGTTTGTTTCGCACTAATCCGTCCTGTCCTCTGCACTTGCTTTCGTCTTCTTCCTCTTTTTCTCTCCATTCCCCCTCTTTTCGATGTCTCGTTGCGTCACTCTCCCTTCCTGCCACTTCTCGTCTCATCATCCCTCTGTCCTGCTGCGTCGCTCTCTCTGGCGGAGGGTCTCTCTCTCTCTCTCTCTCTCTCTCTCTCTCTCTCTCTCTCTCTCTCTCTCTCTCTCTCTCTCTCTCTCTCTCTCTCTCTCTCTCTCTCTCTCTCTCTCTCTCTCTCTCTCTCTCTCTCTCTCTCTCTCTCTCTCTCTCTCTCTCTCTCTCTCTCTCTCTCTCTCTCTCTCTCTCTCTCTCTCTTCTTTCCTCTTCCAGTCTATCTCTTCCATTCCCTTCTCCGCCAATCTCTCTCTCTCTCTCTTCCATTCTACCTCTTTCATTCCTTCCTCTGCCCTTCTCTCTCCCTCTTCCATTCCTCTCTTCCTCTCCCTCTTCCATTCCTCTCTTCCTCTCCTCGTCTTCTCTCCCTCTTCTAATCCTCCCCCTCCCCCCTCTCCCATTCCTCCCCCTCCCCCCTCTCCCATTCCTCCCCCTCCCCCCTCTCCCATTCCTCCCCCTCCCCCTCTCCCATTCCTCCCCCTCCCCCCTCTCCCATTCCTCCCCCTCCCCCCTCTCCCATTCCCCGTCCATTCCCGGCCGTGTGGTGAGACGTGACATCCCTACCTATCCCGGCATTGCTGTGATTCCTTCCCCGCGCCGCCCTCCTCATCCCCCGCGCCCTAGACCCCCGGGCCCTAGACCCCCGGGCATCATCAGCGGGAACGGCTATAAGCGAACGTGAAGCCGGACTTACTACCTGTGAAGCAGCTTGTTCTTTGTCACCCCCCCCCCCCCCCATGCAGGCTCCAAATACGCACGCGTGGAAAGCTTGACACGGCAGTCGCGCATACGAACACGGACGCACACAAAGGCATCCAGACACACACACACACACACACACACACGCACGCACGTAATTACACGCACGGACGCACAAGCACGGAGGCTGCATATACACACACTTTCTTTTTCTCGTTCTGTCTTTTTCACATTTTGTATTTCATTTCTCCTCTCTCCCATTCACCATTTTATCATACACTCCCTCTGTTCTGTTCTCGTGTCATCGACCAACAAAGCCAATAAATAAGGCATGTTCTAAACCCTCTTTGCCATCACAGTTTTTCACCCTTCCCTAACCTTCTTGCACATTTGTTAATACTTTTATATAAAGGTTCTGTTTGTTACTGAAGAGTGGGCTGTGCATTCTCACCAAATGACTGTGTCTGGTAACGAATTTGTTGCTTGTCCGAGTCGGCTGGTCGTCTGCAAGTCAATGGTCAGACAATTTTTCAGACTGACAGTCGATTTGTCTAAGTTCTCTTCAGCTTATACTTCCCATCTGATGAACCTGCGAGTTGATAGGCGGCAGGCCGGTCAGTGTCTGCCAGTCATTTGATTATTAAACCAGTCAGTCGATGATCTTTAAATCAGTCGCACAGTCAACTAGCTAAGTGATAGTAAGTTTACCTAGGCAGTTCGTCAACCAAGTAGTTATTTGATTAATCATTCAGTCAGTTAGCCATCCTACCAGACCCTAATCAGATAGGTGAATCAATCGGTCGACAAGTCGGCCTCAGAGTCAGCCATTAAGTCGAATAAGAAAAACAGTCACCCCCACGCGGGAAGGTTTCCCCAAGTCCTGAGAAAACGATAATGCTAAGAGCCCGTCCCAGGCCTCGGTGCAAGGGAGCGTTTGTGAAGAACGGCGGCCTGTGTGTGGACGTTAAGGATGAGAAACCGCAAATAGAATGGCCTTTAGTTCTGAAGACGGATCCTCCAGGTCAGGGTGATATGTAGTGCCCGCAGGACGAGAATCAAATGGGAATCGGCTCTGTTCTTAATTATCCCAGGAGACGATGGATTAAGGGATTGACAGTTGTACAGGCGTTTTTAGGATTAGGCTTACCGTGATTGTGGTTTAGCGGCTTCTCCCTCCTCTCCCCACCCCTCCCCTCTCCCCTTCCCTCCCCTCTCCCCTTCCCTCCCCTCTCCCCTTCTCTCCCCTCTCCCCTCTCCCCTTCCCCCTCCTCTCCCCTTCCCCCTCCTCTCCCCTTCCCCCTCCTCTCCCCTTCCCCCTCCTCTCCCCTTCCCCCCCTCTCCCCTTCCCCTCTCCCCTCTCCAGCCTTTAGGGTCGGACTACTTCGTGTAATAAAGATTCTGGTCGGGCAAGATTGTGCGAGATTATCTTTCGATACTCCTCCGTGTCCATTTCCTTCCTCCTCTGCCTCTTTCCCTCTTTTTTTTTTTACCTCTTTCCCCTCGTCCGGTGACATTCTGTGATACTGGGAATGTTGCGCTTCACATATCTTGGCCAAGGATTTATCAAGTTGGAATGGGGAGTCATAAATCACAGGCTTTTAGGCGTACGCGTTCACGTGTGTGCACGAGTATATACACATGTGTGCATGTGTGTATTGATATTTCCTTTCGCCTACATCTCTAGCTGCCGATTTCCTTTAGTTTATATGAAATATAGTGTCAATCACTCTGCCTTTTTCACATTATAAATTAGATGGTATGTTCCCTTTATCAAGATACAAATCCGCTGTAGGAACGTTCTCGCTGGCTTGGAGAATAAAGTAAACCGCCCCCAATGCACCGAACCGAGTATTGCAAAAACACACACACACACACACACACACACACACACACACACACACACACACACACACACACACACACACACACACACACACACACTTACACATACACATTCATGCATGCATATAAGCTCTAATCGCATCCGCTCAATCAGCAGTAAATCGCGGCCGAGAGGAGCGGCGAGGGAGGCGCTGATGAAGAGCTCCTTCAGTCTGTCCGAGCCTCTTGCTTCAGCGACGCTCATTTCATAACTTTCCTGCCATTTCCCTTCCGGAATTGTGAGAAGCGGCGAGAGGGGGAAAGGTGCCGTTGTATTGTTTATCCGATTTCCCTTGTTTTTTTAATGAAGGGTTATTGTTGGTATTGTGGTGTTTTGTTTACCTATATTTTTCGTCTTTTTTTTTCTTTTTTTTCCTCGTGTAGTGCCCATCCCGCCCGAGGCCATTCCTTCTTGATTGGCTGTCCGTGTACTCTGCGCCGTACATGTGCTTATGCAACATGGATACGGACGCCACGCGGGGTCTGCAACGGCATCACGCGAGATTGCCCTCAGCTCTTGATGCCCCGGAATGGCCTCCTATCGTCATTGCAGCGAGAGTTGTGGGCTGGAGGAGGAGGAGCTGGTTCGTTGCTGTTGCCGTTGCGGGGGGGGGGGGGGGGGGGGGGGGGGGGGGGGGGGGGGCAGCGTTCGGGTTTCTGTCGCTGGTTTTGTCCTATTTGCATATATGTTTATTTTTATCTTGTTGGGGTGGTTGCTTTTTGGTTATTATTGATTGTGTTAGGTACTGATGCAATTAATATTATTATTATTATTATTTTTATTATTATTATTATTATTATTATTATTAATAAGAGAGAGAGAGAGAGAGAGAGAGAGAGAGAGAGAGAGAGAGAGAGAGAGAGAGAGAGAGAGAGAGAGAGAGAGAGAGAGAGAGAGAGCCTCCATGGTTGCTCGCGGATGCATGCAATTTGGAAATTGCACATGACCCACAATTCAATCATTATATTTTTTTGTCGGCGGGCGAGTTCCCACGGGAGAGCCTCGTACCGTGCATTATATTTAATGTGTACCGAATTTTTTTTTTATTGGTTTGATAGATTTTATTTCATAAACATGTTAAATTCGATTTGGGAGAAAGAAAGGATGTTTTATGGCAGCAGGTTTCTTGTGCAAGGAATTTAATGCTCCCACGGTAGTAATTATGTCATGCATATTATTCTGTGCTAATTTTATAATAGATTTTCGCATAAACTTGGTAACCATTAAGGAAGGGGACGACTGGTAGTAATGAGTGGTTTGAGGAATAAAGGAATAAAGGAATAAAG